>NW_024598589.1:0-27765 GCF_004379255.2 Salvia splendens | reverse complement strand
TAGAAAGCAGCTGAGCCGAAGTGATTCGGGCTTCCGCTTTCTGAAAGAACCTCCTGTGGAAAGCATCCATTAGATCTCGGTAAGATCTAATGCTGCCTTGGGGGAGGCTATCGAACCACCTTCTTGCGTTCCCGAAAGCAGCTCGGGAAAACAGCTTGCACATATGGACCTCATTGAGACCCTGGTTCGCCATGTTATACTGATAGCGTCCCAAGAAATCATGAGGATCCACTAACCCGTCATAAGTCATCGACGGGGTTCGGTAGTTCTGTGGCAAGGGAGTTCGGGTGATATCGTCCGAGAACGGAGTCCAATGCTCCGTACATGGCGAAACCCGACACTCTTCGGTATGGAGGAGATGGAGTTCTCCTGTGATTCCAGTACCGAGGAGGAACAGGAACATGTCGGGTTGAGGATTCTTCTTCCTGGAAGACACAGCACTACTGCGGTAGTGACTTTCATGTCTGGATGAGGAGGGAGAATCCACCGTTTTCGTCTCCGGCTTTGGCTCTTTTGCAGGAAAATTAAGAACTCTTCCTGCTTCTCGGCCAAAAACAATTGACAGCCTCGTTCAAATCGGGCTGCTGGGAAGACTCGGTGCGATGAGTCTTTGAGCGGCTTGTTCCTTCTCCGTGAGAACTGGAAGTAGATTTCTCCCGAGGCTGTTTTCCAGACCTGCGGGCTGGACTAGCTTCCTCAGGGTTATCACGAACGGTATTATGGTGTTATGTGATCTGGTATGCATTTTTTTTTTTTTTTTTGGGGGTGGAAAAAGGGTCAAAAATTCGCTTTATCACAAATTTGGTTCTCTGTTTCCCACAGACGGCGCCAGTGATAGTTGGGCGAATTTTTGATGGTAGTAAATGCAGGTAATGAATATAGATCACGACACAAGGAATTACGTGGTTCGATTTACTGAGGTAAATCTACGTCCACGGGAAGAAAGGAGGGCAAGATTGTATTGCTTGATCTGGTTTACCAGCTTACAAATACAGACTTGCTATATGCTATTTGATGTCTCGAGAGCCCTCCTCTATCTGATCTAAGTTCTATTTATACATTGAACTAAGATCGTGGCTTGCATCACCACTAACTAGGTCGTGGCTTGCATCACCACTAACTAGGTAGTGGATGTCGTGGAGGTCATGAGATCCTGCATGGGTCCACTATCTCTTTGTTTGGTCCGCTATCCTGCATGAGATCCTGCATGAGTTGACACCACTAAATAGATTGTGTAGTGGAGGTCGTGGAGGTTCTGCATGAGTCCACTATCTCCCAGTTCGGTCGAATACTGAGACCGAACTGCTGAACTATTGCCGAGCAGCTTTTGCCGACCTGAGAGTAGAGCTTGATTGGTCGGCTTTTACCGAGCTGTAGGCTGGGGCCGAACTCTTTGGTAATGCCGAACTGATTGGTCGGCTTTTACCGAGCTGTAGGCTAGGGCCGAACTCTTTGGTAATGCCGAACTGATACTCTTCCTTGGTCTTTGGGCTGATGGGCCGTCACTGCTATTGGGCTTGTTTAGTACGTACCCCATCACTACTCTTGCTGGGGAAATATATTATAATCCGTTGATTTTGAGCCATTTTGATTGCTGTGCTTGGGTTAAAGTAGGTAGAAAATGTGAATTGAGTGAAATCCCTTGCCACATTCTTGCTCAAGTAGATAAATCTTTTAGAGAAGGAGATGGAGATGGTGACTGTGAAGTGATAAATCAGCGTTTATATGATTTTTTGAAGGATAAAAGATACTTGATTGTGTTGGATGACGTGTGGGAAACGAAGGTGGGATTATTTGGAGTGTTGTTTTCCGAATAGCGATAAGGGAAGAAGTCGGATCTTGATTGTTAGGATCGCCGACTGCAACATTAGTTTGATATTGTCCCATTTGGGTTAAGCCCGCACGGATTTGTTTTTGGGTCACTTCCAAAAGGCCTCAAACTAATTGGGGTTGGACAGGAATTATATATACCTTCCAACTTCCTTGTCCGCTTTGGATCAAACCCGCACGGATTTATTTTTGGGTCACTCCCAAAAGGCCTCATCGGATACTGTTTCTGAGTTATGAATACTCGCCTCAACGTTTGAAGCCATGTTTTCTTTACATGGGTGTTTTTCCTTAAGATTATGAGATTTCGCGGTCCAAACTTGTAGATATGTGGATGGCTCTTGTGCCAAATATTGAAGAAACATTGGAAGATTGTGCTACAAAGTGTTTGGTTGAGCTTGTTTCCCATAGTCTCGTCGTAGTGTGTAAGGAGAGCACCATCCTTCGTCGAAAGTGAAAACTTGTCGCCTTCATTCTTCCCTGTGGCACTTTTCTAAGATGGAAGTTCGCAAGAACAAGTTCTTCAGTCCCTAAGTAGCCGGGCACTATGGTCTTGGAGAAGGTTTGAAGGTGGACGGAGATTTTTCATCCACAACAACGTGTTGTTGGGCATAAAAGATGTGTTGATACATTAGAAGATGAATGTGCAATTACTGCCCGTTCTCTCCTAAGTGTTGGTCCGTATCATCGCCATCCAGTACCCTTAGGCTTCGGTTGAGGTTTCTCAGAGTACTCAAAGCTCTTTCGATCCGATTATATGAGTTTCCAACGGAAGTGTTGGAACTAGTCCAGTTAAGATACCTTGCCCTTACGTACCATGGAGATCTCCCTGGTTCCGTGTCCAGACTCTTTAACCTTCAGTTCTTGATTATCCATCGCCATCTGAGCATTATATCGAATCCATGTCAATCTTATGTGCCTCTAGAGATATGGGATATGCAAGAACTAAAGCATCTACAGATAATGGGAAGCGAGCTACAAGAAACTAGTTGTGGCGCGTTCTTGGAAAACCTCCGAACACTTTTAGATGTGAGCGTTGCTAGCTGTACCATAGGGGTTCTTCACAAAATCTCCAATCTAGAAAAGCTTGGTATCCAAATTGAGTTGGTGCCAGATGATGATGATGGTAAACCTTTTCAATGTTTGAATCAAATTTCTAGTCTTAATAAACTGAAATCATTTAAATGTACTGTTCTGAATCATGAGCTAATGCCCGAGCCTGGGTTTGCTGCTCTCTCTCCGATGTTCCCATCGAGTCTAGTAAAGTTGCATTTGAGCGGGCTGTGCTATCCTTGGGAATATATGGATACTGTTGGTTTGTTGCCGAAGCTCCATGTGTTGAAACTGAAATGCTATGCCTTTCGAGGCCCAAAGTGGGAAGTCGACGACTTCAAATTCCAAAGGCTGAGGTCTCTCGTGATCGAGGATACGGATTTGGTTGAGTGGAAGGTGGGAAGTGGATGCTTCTCTAGGCTTAGGCATATCAGCATAAAACATTGCTACAACTTGGAGGAGTTCCAATGGGATTATGATTATTATTTCTAGGATGTTGAAGTAGTTGACAGCAACCCTTTGGCTTAAGCTTTTTTTTTAACCAGATAAAACATAGAAAAGGGCGTCGTTTTCTTCGTGCTGGCTTCCATTCTTCGTGGGAGGATGGTAACCTCGGATAGTGATTCTCAGCTTTGTGTATAGAAGAATATAGTAATGATGTGTAATAGGAGTAAGATGAAACATGATGCTTTGGCCTCGTTCGGTTGCCATGATTAAAGGTCATCACTGATCTTATCTCTTGTTCGGTCGCAATTTTTTTCAAAAACTCGCCCATGACTCCATTCCACTTAATTGGGACACCGAGTACAACGTTCTTCAAATCAACACCAACACCAACACCACCCTCTTTCGTGATCATTCCACCAAATTTGACAGCTAAATATTTTGCTAATTTCTTGTTTAAAATTTTGAACTTTAGTGTGATTTTGAGGGGAAAATGGAACATTTTTATAATAAAAATGTCCTATACTGTGAAGGCTTCAGCTCCGTCATTTTAATCTTTTTTGGTATGCTGTGGTTGGATAAAAAGCACCATTAGTCTCTAATTTATTATAAAGCTATACGTACATGTGCCTACGTCACTGATGATAGGGTGTATATATATGTTTAATATTTTTTTGTGGCATTTTAAAAGAATATAAGTATTAACATATTTTCATTATATATTTACCAATCAAACTTTGTGATATACGAAGTGTCATATCACATTAGTGGATAAAATTTACAAGCTAATGTGTACGTATCACTAAGCTTAGAAATTGTGACACGAAGTATGAAAAATGAAGCTAAGATACATATCGTCCTTATCCCATAAATCATAATTACAAATGAATTAAGTTTTTTTTAAATAATCCACGTATGTGTCTTACAAGTTACAATAAATTAAATCAGTAAATGTGTACCTGCGCATTGTTCTTGTACCAAAAAAATTAATACACCACAAGTTTGTACCTGCATTATTTCAATTTCTATTTGAAATTATATTAATGGGTTTCTTGATATATTTAGGAGACATTTGATTCTACCAACTCCATTAAAACGTAGCACTAATATTTAATTTTAGTTTTTTTGAGGCACTATTTCCAATTTACACCCACCAAATTTGGACCTTTTCACATATTAGTAATATACCTTAAACAATAGTACCTGATTTTCCAATTTTTTGTGTATTCTTTTCTTACACTAGCACCTGATTTTCTTACTACATAAATACTCTCATTGTCCCAATTTTGAAGTCCAAATTTACCATTTCGATCATTTCCAACATCAATTACTGAAGGCATAAACTATTAAAGATACGTGATTAGTGTCAAATTGGTTGTATGAGCAATTGATGCGGGATTTATTATCACTTAATATTTTGGGATGAGTTCTTTTATTTATCTCATTCCTTACATTCTAGTAGCATTACTAGCAGTATAAAATTAGAGTCATATTTTTATTCACTGATTATATATTCAATTCAAATTTCAACACCTTGTACGCTCATTATACATTTAAGCATATCTAAATTGGGACAAAATGAGCAATAGAGGTATTTGGATGAATTTAAGGCCATCTGCAATGCTGTCTCTTATCCGTCTCTTAACCATCTCTTAAATTACTATTCTTGGGCCCCACTGTACTTTTTTACTCCATCTCTTAACTAAGGGACGGAACCGGCAACCCTCCATCTCTTATCCGTCCCTTAAGAGCATCCGCAGCGGTGGCGGTCGTCGCCACCGCCGTCCGTGCCAGCGGCAAGGAGAAGGGTCGCCGCCGCTGGCACGGCGCTGCTCGATGTATCAAGCACGTCCGTGCCAGCGGACGCACACGTGGCGGCACGGGATTGGGCAACGGCGTAGCCGTTGCATTCAAATTTTTTTTTAAAAAAAAAATCGTATTTAATTATAAATAATGCTAAAAAATAAAAAAAAAATCCAAATCCCAAAAATATGGCCGTTTTTTTCCCGTTTTTTCTGAATTTTTTTGATTTTTTTTTATTTTTTCCCCAAAATCATCTATAATATACACATTCATCACTCATTTATCACATCAATTCATCTCTCATTCATCTCTCATTCATAATTCTTATACAAACTATCAACACATTCAACCTTCACTCAAAACATCAAATGGATTTCACTCATCTCATGGCGGAAGCCGAGACGGGTTCTTTTTGCGCAGCGTCAAGAGTCAGCGCGGAAGGATGTCGAAAGAGCCTTCGGGGTCCTTCAAGCTCGATTCAACATTGTGAAGGCCCCGGCTCGGCTGTGGTACGTGAATAATATCGCTGACATCATGTTCACGTGTATTATATTACACAACATGATTATAGCCGACGAAGGGCCGAGGGCGGCTAGCTTCTACGACGAGGACGAAGCCGGAAGCTCAATAGCGAGGTCTCCCCCACGCCGAGGCGAGCATACGACGGTTGGCCAGAGGATCGAGACAAGACACACAATGCGCGATACTCGAATCCACAATCAACTACAAGAAGACCTAATCAACCACATGTGGACGAAATTCAGCAACGAGTAGTGGTTTTTTTAATTTTAGGATTTTAATTATGTAATGTTTAATTTTATTTATCATTTGTAATATTTATTGTGGTTTTTAAATGAATTTTAATATTATGGAAATGTTATTGTTTAATTGAATTTTAAATTAATTGTGCTCGTCCTTACGGAAGAGCACAGTTGTGGGTGTTGTGCTCTTGCCAGAGAGCAGGCATGAATAGTACCGCCCGGGCCCACAACCGTGCCGCTGGCAAGAGCACGGTTGTGGATGCTCTAACCGTCTCTTAAATTACTATTCATTCCATTTCATTTTTTATTTTTATTTCCAACAAATTCAATTAATAAAAACACACTTCATTAAATAAAATAAAATTACAACATAAATAAAAATACAACTTAAAATTAAAAAAAATACATAATTAAAATCCTAAAAAATAAAAATTACATAATTTAAAATACAATTTTATAGAAAATAAAAAAAAACTACTCCGCCGGCGAATCATCCCCCGAAGACGGTGGAGGTGCACTGAAGCCACCTGGAGGCGGAATACCAAGTTGTCTTGCCATAAACTCAATTCCGGCAAGATAGGCTTGGTATTGGGGAGGCGTCATGCGGGAAGTGTCCGCCATTGTTGCGGTTATGTACATGGACATTAGGGAGTTCGAGGGTGCCCCCGAGCCCGCCTGGCTTGATTCGGCTCGGCCCCTCCTCCCTCTAGCCGCCTTCGCCGCATTTCTCCCTTGCGGCCGACAGCGCCCACGGGAGGACCCCTCGGCATCGTCTGTCGTGCCATCAATCTCCTGCGAGGCAAACTCTTGTGCGGCGCTGCCCGAACCGCCCTCACTAGACTAGTATTGGCCACCCACCGTGTGTTTCGTGCGCTTCGAGGTCGAGCCCGAGCTGGACCGGACACCGCCGGCCCACCTTTCCTCGTCTTTGACGACCTCCCAAACATCGACATGTTTGAATTGTTTGCCGGTGTCGTCGAAGTAGACTCGCAAAGCCGACCTCAGAATGTCGGCTCCCGTGGCTCCGCTTTGGTAATGAGTCGCTTCACTCTTGTAGATGTGGCAGAATTTTTTGACCTCTTTGTCGACTAGGTCAAAGTGAGGGCGGAACATCTTAAATGTGCGGCGGCGGGACCCCTTCGGCTTAACCTCGTGGTAGGCCTCGGTGACATTTTCCCAGAAGCACTTCCGGGATTGTTGATTCCCGACGATGGGATCGTACGAGATGCTGATCCAGGCGTTGTACACAACCAGCGTTTCCTTGGGACTGTACGGATGTCGGCCTAGATCCTCCTCCTCGTCCGCCTCCGCCATGGAGCTTCCACCTCCTCGGCCTCCTTCCGGAGTGGGTTCAACCGAATAATCCTCCCGAATCTTGGATAATCCCTGCGAATACCTCGGGGCGGAGGGACGGGCGTATGCATCCACATCAAAATGGGAGATGATTTGGGAAGAATAGATGTGTATTTGTGTGTGAAATGAGGATGAATTAGGAGTATTTATAGAGTAAAAAAAATAAAATAAAAAAATAAAAAACGGTAATATTACTGTTTTTCGATTTTTTATTTTTTTTTAAAATTCGAATTTAAAAAAAATGATTTATTGCGTTAGCGTGACGATGCCCACTCGCGGGCCGGCGAGTGGGAGTCACGCATGCCGCCGGAGCGCGCCATGTCGCGCGGGCGCGTGGCGAGACGGCTCGCCATCCGTCTCGGTGGGCTGGGGACGAGACGGGACGCTGCAACGCGTCTCGCCGCCGTCTCGTCCCGGCGTGACGGGTTACGAGCCACCCGCGTGACACGTTGCGGGTGGCCTAATCGGCCCGCGAGTGGGCGTCACGCATGGCGCCGGAAGTGAGATGCAATTTGACGTTTTATGGGGCCAATTTTGCAAAACACCATAACTTAAGGGACAAAAATGTCAGCTCAATCAGCTGCCGTTCTTCACAATATGTATACATGCATTCTTCTCTTGAATCTGTATATATTCACGCACAATATAATCATATCTGTAGCGCTTTGCTCTTCACCTACGCGCATTGATCCTGTATTTTCGGTTATTCAAAGCCTTGTCACACTCAAACAAAAAAAAAGTTGTGGATTAATTAAGAATTTGGTGATTTTTTAAATTTTACCGACGATTTGGGTATAGAGAGGGCCACTACCAAGGCGAGAAGGTTCAATTTCTTCCCGACTTTGGGGGATTTTGAGTGGAGCGTTTTTGTTTCGTGTTTTTCTTCGATTGTAATTTGAGTATGAAATTGAACGCGACGATTCTGTATTCATGCGTGGATGACGAGAAAGAAGAGGCATCGACGCCGCCATCGGAAAGCTCGCCGCCGGCGCCGGCGAGTATTGTAGTGGGCTATGCATTCACTTCGAAGAAGAAGAAGAGCTTTTTGAAGCCCAAGTTTATTCGCTTCGCTCGGTACTCGTCCGGATTTATTTTCTTATTTTCTCGTGATTTGTCTGTGGAAATGCGATGATCCATCGCTCGTTTTACATTGCGTTCTGTTTAGGTTTATCATATCTTGCGCTGATTTCCATAGTTCTATCTTCTGATTATGGAAATTCACACATGTTTAATCGTTTCAATTTAATCTAAGAACATGATGCATGCAGAGGTGTTCTTGGCAATATGTATTTTGATTCCGAATAAGGGAATGGACTAGATTAGTGATTGAGTCAGTTTCTGTGCTCTTGGAATGGATAATTTTGATTCGGTTGGTGCATTTCCTTTTTTAGTCTGTAAGGAAGATTGATAATTATAATTATGAAGGATTCACATTATGAGTGACTGGTTTTCTGGAACTGTTTGTTTAACTTATCTAAATCTATATGGTTTCAGAAGGAATCATACATGTGAAATTCTTCTTTGGAAGGAATATTCCATTATATGTGCTCTTAAGATTAGAGTCAACTTATTTTATGACCTAGGTATTTAAAATCATCTGTTGATTTCCCACTGCAGTGGAAGATTTGGTATTTAATGCTTGTCCCTACTGCTTCTTGTAAGAATTTAGTACTCCACTGCAAAGAATTAGTTTAGTGAACCCCGCTTGTCTAATTTTGCACAACTAAAAATGGACATAAATCAATTATTGATTTTATTGCCGAAATTTCCATCTGCCCCACTGTGATTGCTGATACAGGCTAGATCCAAACAAAAACATTTGAACTGTATTTGGCTATAATCTAGTGGATTGAGAATTCTTCTGGGATCTGCTAAAACTTGAGCGCAATATCTTCTTTTCCAGTTTCGGCTCCAAATATGTTCTAAATCTTTTGAAAACCAGTCCTTCCTAATTTAGTTTTTTCCCCTTCATGGCATAATCGTCCTTTAGTTTCCTGATTTGCATTAAAATGCATGTATAATTTGATAATTTTCTATGTTATGCTATTAACTTATCCTCAACCAAATAACTTGGATATTTGAGGCTACAAGTTTTGATTGGTGATTCTCCAAATGTCTGCTTATTCATTCTATTCTTTTTTTGTTTATCAATCTATTATCACTTAACTTCAACTTGTTCACCACATCGCTTGAATCTTAATAACCATAAATTTTCCATTAATTTACTGAAAACCCCTTAGATGTTTTGATGAGGTATAATCTACTTTTCTGGTCACTTAAGGGGTCACATTTTCTAATGCAGAAATAAGGGCATTCAATTTGTTCCAATTGATCTGAAAAGAGCTTTATCAGAGCAGGGTCCATTCAATATTGTTTTACACAAGGTTTGAGTTATTACTGTCATAATTGCTTGCTAATTGTTTGAAATCCTACAATAGATGCAATGTCAGTATTGCTATTTTGGATGTTAACACATAGGTATTGATAGTCCTTTGACCATCGTTTTAGGAAGAAATTCTGCACCAAACCATTTCAACTGAAATATATAGTGGAAACTGAGCCCAACAGGATCCAGAGGTTAGCTTGCATAACTGGAAATGAAGGTTAAAAAGAGCCAATGATTGTTTCTTGACATATTGTGTTAAGCAATTAACTAATAAATTTTAAAGTATAGCCGGATTCGAAAGGGTGCATTATAGCTTTTCTCACTTAACCATAGTTTTTGGATTCAATAATCTCATGACTTCTGATTGTCTGCCTTCTTCTTGTTCATTTACAAGTGGCACTGTCACTAGCCAAAATTCTCTGAATATCTGAGTACGTAACTGCAAAGTCCAAATAAAAGTCTATCTCTATGCTCTCTCTCATCATTGCTAACTTTGTCTTGCCTTGTTGTATGGACCCATTTGGCAGGCCCTATGATACAAACACTTCCAAGGATATGTCTAGTCATCATTTTTATTTTTCTACCCGAGTTCTGTTACAGGGATCTGCATCTATTTGTACAAAAAAGCTAATTCGGATATATTTTGTTACTTCGCATTAAACTAATTATCCTTCACGATGGCGAGTTTAATGATATCGATTTTTTTGACATCGAGTATTTTGAGTATTGACCAACTTGAACCAACCTCTTCAATATTAGGAATTAAAGTTTGTATTTTATGTATTTATTTATTTTTAGTTTTGCAATGTGAGAGAAAAGAATGTAATAATGAATTAGAGGAACCATAGAAGGAAAAAGAAGTTAACTTTAATATACATCTCATTTACTAAGATTAGCAGAAAAGGTTTTGCATTTATTTTGTCAAGCCAACTGGCCCACTGTAATCATGAATTGCCTTCTTATAATATGAGTCAAACCCAAAAAATATGTAAAATGCATATTATCATACTCTGTTGCCCTCATCTTTGTTGATTGATTGCACTTTTTTATTTCAGTTGGAAGGGAGGGACTGGTCCCAGGTTATTGAGGTTTGTGCTCTCAACTTTATATTGGTTTGTGAATCCAATGGTCTAGTGCTGCTGTGGAATTTCTACTCTGAGAACTATGCCATGAATCCAAAAACTACCTAGTCTTCGTCGTGATTCATGACCAGATAGATGTGCTTGGTCCCTGAGGATCAAACAAGTGAGGATTGTACTTTTCTAGATCTAGTATACTTCTGCTGGTGTAGGTCTGATGAACTTTTGCTGTAGTGTGTAAACAAGGGGATTTTGATGTCCTGAGTAGCTTGTCCTAGTTGGCAGTAACTTTTGAAGTCTTTACTAATTGTGAGAGTACACAGAATTTAATCAAGTTGAAATTTAATATTATTAGCTATATAAAAACCACCCTTTGTGCATAAACAAAAAAAGCAAATGATGAACAAAGGCCATCATACTACTCCGCATTTGTTTTCATGTGTACCCAATTCTACTAATGTTTTGTTGATGAAATAATGATAGAATTACACATTCACTTTATGCTACATGATATTTTAATTTGACTGGTAGAGTTGCTAGATTGGCCATTCTGTGAAGCCTTATAATCTTATTACAAAGTTCGATGTTTTTGTCAGACTTCAGGGAATTCTAAGATCTCTCTAAGACTATAACGATAAAGAACACTTTACAAAAGTGTAATGTTGTCAAAAGATAAAACTCAAGATGGAGTAGATTATGTTACATATTTCCTTATTTCTGTAGAATGCATAGAAGATCAATATTTCATGCATCTCCCTGTACAAGAACGGAGATGATTTAATGGCCTGGAGTACTTGAAACCTAAAATGATGACTGGGAGGACGAGCTACTGTGGTTGACTAATTGAAAATTTGGCTTATGAAGTAGCTACGACCTGTGTATTTGCTTGTGGAAGTAATTACAGATCATTTCTCTCAGTAGCTTACTACGGTCTACAGTAACAAGCAGAGGAACAGAAAAATGTTACATGTGATCTTTCTTTCTTTGGAGAGAGATCCAAGGACAGTTAGAATATCATGCCATGTTTTAGTGAAATTTGTTTCTCATTTGTAGCCAAACATTAGAAGAAAGATATGTGTGTATAAAGTAGTCAATAGGAACAAATCAAGTCTCTGTAAAACTCAAGGTACACAGAGGAAACTTATAACTGCTTCTGAGAAACAGACCTATTGTAGTTTAATGGTTAGTAATATGTCACTTCCCTTGCTTGTTGCTTTAAAACAGGGTAATCTTTACGTTCCATCCTTGTGTGTCAGTCTTGAACATAAAAGGAAGTTTATAGTTGTAATGCCCCGATAATATATGTATTAGCTTATGAGTAGGTCACTGGTCAGTAATAGGAATCTATGATACTAATCTAGGGGGAAGGGGGCAAAACCATTTTTGTAAAGCTCTCCATGGTTTTCATTTATGCACCTTTGATGTCATTTTGTTGATCTTCTGCATGAATCAGTTTATATTAGTGAAACAGAATGTGTTAACTTATTTAAATATAATTCTTTTAGAACATAAATATTATCAACCTAAATATTACTCCCTCCGTCCCAAGAGTATGCACTCTTTTCATTTTTAAACCGTCCCACTAGAGTATGCACTTCTAATTTTGGAAACTCTTTTCTCTCTAATGAGGTGGGACCCATTCTCAACTAACAATACTTTAATTACTTTTTCTTTCTACCTCTCTCTTACTTTACCAATTATGCATTAAAATCCGTGCCCAACCAAAATTGCATACTCTTGTGGGACGGAGGGAGTATAATTTTTACACATTGTTCAGCATGGATGAATTCTTAGCCTAGCTGGAAAAGCTAGTTATTTTATATGCTGCAGCATCTTTCTTTCAGTCTCATTCTATTTCATATTTTCCATTGAAGGATTATCAGAGATTACATCCAGAGGTGACAGTCGTTGATCCTCCTGAGGCCATTCAGCATTTACGCAACCGTCAATCAATGCTGGAGGTGGTTGCTGACCTGAAATTTCCCGAATCTTATGGTAATTTTATGCACAAGCACAACAGTACTCTTGTCACTATATGAAATGGTTTCTCATACTTAAGTCTGCCCTTGTCTTGCACTGTCCTTGCTATTTTCGAAAATGGGTCTTTTGTCTTCTCGACCAAATCTTATCTTTGTCAGTAGATGAGTTCCAGTAGATGAGTTCCAGACTATTTGGTCTCTTCAGAGTAAATACACGGTGCCTTTTGGGTATAATTGTCGCAGGCAAGGTTTGCACTCCACGGCAGTTGGTGATTTCAAAGAACCCTACTTCGGTACCAGATGAAGTTGTAAAAGCAGGATTATCAGTACCTCTAGGTAACCTTATTTTCATTTTCGATGGAGAAACCAGTTTAAACTTGTTCTAATAAAGCATGAAATCATTCATTTGACTCCTATTTTTCTCTTACTATTAGTGGCAGAATGTGGGTGGTTTTTGGTTCTGTTGTATAATTTGGCATGCTCAATCCAGTAATCCACAATGAACAAAATTCATGATGCTTTTGTACCTCCAAGTATAGAGTTTGTAACCCTTTGGTGTTAACATTCTGGACGAATCTCATTCAACTGAATAAATAACCTAGATATGGATAGAGTGAAGGCGGATGAATGCAAACTGAACAGAAATATTATAGAGATAGATCACTCTGCTACGATCCTTCTATTATATACTCTAGGAAGCCCTAACCCTAAAAGCCCATGCACACGCTCTCGCTCCCCTGACATGTGTGCCAACGTGCCCCCATTCTAATAGAGATCATCGTGGAAATGTGATAAGCTAGTTAAAAAATTGCATGTGACAATAATTTGGCAGTGTTTCTGTTTCCATGAAAAGGCGTATTTTACTCGTTATTCAGGTTCTTTGATATGTTAAGCTAGTTGTTCCGTTCTCTCTGTGATGTATAACCTATGTCGAGTTCTGCTGTTCCAGTTGTGAAACCACTTGTAGTGGATGGAAGTGTAAAGTCTCATGCGCTTTTCCTTGCATACGATCACATTTCCCTATCCGAACTGGAAGCTCCGATGGTTTTGCAGGAATTCATTAATCACAGTATGGGAAGTTTGTTGTCATCTTCTGTCCTTTCAGCTATTGCTTATTAAGTTTGAATTACTGATATGTTACTCTCGATGGTAGGTGGTGTCCTCTTTAAAGTTTTTATTGTTGGTGAGTCTATTAAAGTTGTCAGGCGTTTCTCGCTGCCTGATTTAACTGAAACAGACATATCAACAAATTCTGGGGTGTTCGGCTTCCCGAGGGTTTCTGGTGCTGATTCTTCTGCAGATGATGTGGATCTGGATCCTGCTGTTGCTGGTAAGTTTGATTGTACTTGCAGATATTACAATTCCACAACCTGCGTGAGTGGAACTCTTTCTTTCATTGCTCTTCAATTTCTGTCACGCAAAATTTTACTACTCAATTCTGAAAATCAACGAGGGTCAATGAAACAGTCATTTTTGTTTTAATCTTTGGAGCTTGAAACCTTGTCCCTATTAACTATTACTTGTTGCATCAATTTCTTTTGTTGAAATGAGTAACAGCTCACAATCTCATTTTAATTTACCGCAGAGCTTCCTCCGCAACCTATGCTTGAGATGCTTGCAAAAGAGCTCCACCACCGACTGGTAAAATCCATTTTCATTGAAATTTTGCTTCATCTATTCTGTAGTTCTGTCAACTTGGAACATTAGATAAGTGATTTTCTGAGCTCGGTAATATTAGGGACTTCGGCTGTTCAATTTGGATATAATTCGCCAGAAAGGGACCAAAGATCTGTATTACATCATCGATATCAATTACTTCCCTGGTTAGTGCTTGTTAATTTCTGAATTATGCTTCTTGATGTGGACATTACAGCATGTAGATGTTGCTCCCTTAGATAAGTTTTGCTATACGAGACAAATATGTTGGCAGTCACCTAATTCATTCTATTCAATGTTTTCAACTCTATTCGTGTCATCTGCATCACTGGAGCGTGAAAACACCCAACTCCACTAGTGAAGCTAGAGTAAACAAGTTGAAACAGCAAACTGCTCCTTCATTACTTTTAACCATGTGTTCTCTTTCTGAATCACGTTAGTGTTCACGTCTTGGTGCTGAGGTTTTGGTTGTTGCAGGGTACGGAAAAATGCCGGACTACGAGCAAATATTCACAGATTTTCTTGTTAGCCTTGTGCAAAGCTAGCTAGTTGAAAAAAGTAGGTATTGTAAATTGTGTATCTGCTTGTAAATTGTATACCAATATATTTTGCCATCCCATCCACAATTTGGGTGCTCTTCTTTTCTTGCACTTTTTTCACGAATATTTCTCGATGGTGCGAATTTTGATATCATATGGGGTTCTTCTATTAGTTTCTTCCAAGTTTATTACTCCATAACTATACTTTGCTGTTACAGTTTATTTTGTAGAATCAAAATCATGTTTATTTTGATTAAGTTGTCAATTTTCTTGAAAAATACATATACTAAAAATTAGTTAAATTTCCAATGTCTATCTGTGAACTACTTTTTTGGCAGTTGTGTGAGGACACATTTTTGTGAAGGGGGGAGTGATGTGATTGAAACAAAGAAGTTGCATGTAATTGAAATTTTATATGTATCTTGCAATTTTTTTATTGTCCTCACTGGTTGCTCCGAATTCACCCTTCCGACCACCACAGGTATGTCGGTGCCGTCGTCGATTATATGAAACTCTCATTTTTACATAACCTAAAATTTGGGGGTATACGATGCTGCCGGCGTATATCAGCTTTCGCTTTCCTTTCGAAGCCATCGAGGACAAATGCAGTCGTAGTATGAGTTGAAGGTGGATTTGGAGTGAAAGGAATAAATGAAACACGTGCTTATATTAGCACACCTTAAAATGTGCTAATGCGTAGCCTTTTTTGTCCCATTTCATTGTCTTATTCACCAAGCTATTCATCATCTTTTGTTATTAACGTGAGATGACCTTAGCCTCATGCTTCATTCCTTTCCATTTTCAATAATGATTTCCGTCTAGTAGTTGGTTCTTTTGGACGCTACCGTCGCCGCCAGCCTGCTATCGACCACAACATGTCCCGCACGCGCCTCCCTCATCCTCTTCACGCTTCATCTTTTGTAATTTCTGGTAACTTTAGCTTAAACATGTGTTAGTGTAAACCCGCGTATATATTAAAATTCTTTTTTGTTTTAGATTACCATAAATAATGAATAACGATGCAATGTAACAATTAATATTCTTTTTTTATTTATATTATCATAATATTCATAATGACATTTCTGTTATTTTTTCCAAAATCTATTTTTGTTATATATATATATATATATATATAAGATAGATTAATATATAAAAGTTGAACTCATATTCTTCTATTAATTTTTGCACCCATTTTCTTTATCTGTATAAAAGTTAGTGTGAAGTTAAATGAAAAGCTGGCAATTTTTGGCACGACACAATAACACGACACGGACCCGCACGAAAATAATGGGTATGTGTCAAAGCTTATTGGGTTCGTGTCCTTATCGTGTCGACACGATAACGACACGAAAATTTGTGTCGTGTCATGTTCGTGTTACACGTTACGAAATAATATTAATATATTATAATATTATTATTATTTTATTTATTTTAAAATTTAAATTAAGTTTAGTCTAATGGAGCACTTAGTATTAGCGTGAAAATAGATTTTTCATTTTTCGTATTATTATAGTGTCGTTATTGTGTCGTGTCATATATGTGTTGTTATCGTGTCGTGTTGACCCGAAGTAGTTCGTGTCGTTAATGGGTTTGTGTCGTATTCGTGTCAGAGAGTAGCGGGTCGTGTTTGTGTTTGGAGTTTTCTAAACGGGTCGTGTCCGTGTTTGTTGTTATCGTGTCGTGTCGTTATCGTGTCGACACAATAACGACACAACACGCACGATTTGTCACTCCTAGCAGATAGAGATAGAGTATATTAGAAGATCCTATAAAAAAATAATCGAAATGGAAATTGCTAAATAATGACAATGTTAACAACCTTCTCATCACCATCTTTGATCTTGCCCCTATTTCCATTTCCACGAGTTAGTTTCTAACATTGTCGATTTTCAGTATGCCTTTAATCGAACATTGTTATCACTCCTACTAGAATAAATCAACAAATCAAGTGGGAAATAAAAAACGAAATCAACAAATAAAAAAGTTGTAAATCCAAAATGCTATCTAGGGTTTAGAGTTGAGAAAGAGAAGGTTATATACCCAAAACAGCTCCATTCAAATGAGTCTATAGTTGTCAAAAGTCCATTGGTTACCCAGAATTAGAGGTGGAAAGCTATAGTTTTATTGGAGTTTTGATAATTCGGATTTTTTTGGAAGTTTTCATCCACTTAAGATAGATAAATTTCGGAATAAGGGATTAATTTCGGTGACCTTTCGAAATTTGGGATTAAATTCGCTGACTTTTCAAAATATGGGATTGAGGCGAGCGAATTTTTCGAAATAAGAGTTTTTTCATTTTTCCTCTTTTTTTTCTTATTAATTCCATCACAAAATATATGGATAGACCAAATTACCCATAAAAATTTGAAACCCCGATTATGATTCTGCTCTCATACTGATAATTTGAAACTTCCACTACCAAACCACCGTCCCACCCAACCACCATCCATATATGATAATTTGGTTCATATTGTAATTGGGGGAAAAACAAATAAATTTGTCAATTGGGATAAAGTATTCAATTAAAGAAGGGCTTAAATATCGAAAATAGGCTTGTTAAATTGTAAAATCTTCAACCCCCAACCACCGAAGCTAGAGAGAAATTGGGGTTTCATAATTATGGGTTCAAATTATCAGAGATATGCTAAAATTGAGGTATTAAATCATGAGATAGTTTAGTCCATTCATATATTTTTTTGATGAAATTAATAAGAAAAAGAAGAAGAAAAAAGAGGACAAATGAAAAAACCCTTATTTCGAAAAATTCGCGCGCCCCGATCCCATATTTTGAAAGGTCAGCAAATTGAATTCCAAATTTTGAAAGGTTAGCGAAATTAATCATTTATTCCGAAATTTATCCTGAAAATAAGGGTTGGTCTTGGGATAATGCAACCCTAAATCTATAAAGATAGATACTAAGATGATTAGTGACAGATTAATCGGAGGCCAAGTTGTCGCTTTAGGAGGTTCAAACTCAATACCTTTGCCATGACCGTCACACCCCTAGATTGCTCGAAGTGCGATGAAACGACGCTTTGTATGTGCGTATGCAAAAATAGACACTGATACATTATATGAAATATGAACATACGCGGTCACAATATGTATGACAAAAGAGAAATTTCGGAATAGGGGTTTAAATTCGATGACCTTTCGTAATTAAGGATTCAATTCACTGACCTTTCATAATTTGGGATCGAGGCATGCGTATTCTTCGTAATAAGGGATTTCTTATATTTTAGCTTATTTATGCGTTTTTTTTAATATTATTTCTCTCTAATCATTTATCAATCGTCTAAATTACCCCTTCAAATTTTTACCAAAATTAAGGACAGACCCTGTGCGAACCATTTATTTATCCTTTTTCTCTTAAAAATGTAAAATACAGTGCTCTCGTGAAAATTGCTTTCAAAAGTAAAAATTGGAAGAAAGAAAATGTTGCTGCATTATACTTTGTAAGAATTTACACCAAAAATAATTTTTAAAGATATATATATTTCTCTCAGGAAAATTGCTTACAGAAGTAAACAATGGAAGAAAGAAAATATTGTTGCATTAGACTTTGTAAGAATTTATACCAAACAATGATTTGTAAAAATATCTATTTCTCTCAGGAAAATTGCTTACAGAAGTAAAAATTGGCAGATAGAAAATGTTGCTGCATTAGGCTTTGTAAGAATTTATACCAAACAACGATTTGTAAAGATATCAAAAGTTGCAGCAACAACTACATTCTACATCCATGCTATAAATGAATTGAAAGAACATCTATCTGATGGCATAATGAGAGCATGCCATTAACTGATAAAGAAAAATGAGAGAAATTAAAAACGACAAATGAACCTCATAGTTCGTTATAACTCCATTGTGAACAACTAAGAACTCGTTTCTTGGATCAGATGTCTGAGGGTGGCTATTCCTTGGAGCTGGTTCTCCATGTGTAGCCCAGCAAGTGTGTGCTATTCCAGCATGAACTGAGAATGACTCATCCAAATTCAAATCGGTAGCAGCTACTTCTGAGAATATGAAATAACAATCATCATGACAAGGGATGGTTATAGGAACCTTCACCATTCCCATTCACATTCTCATTCACATTCCCATTCCCATTCCCATTCCCATTCACCATCACCGATCAATTTCTCCGTTTGCTCGAAGAATAATGCGCGCCGCTTCTGAATTCATAAAGTGCGTCACCGTCGGTGACGGCGCCGTCGGGAAGACATGCCTATTGATTTCCTACACCAGCAACACCTTCCCGGCAGTCTGCATTTCTTTCAATCCATCGCTATATTCATTTGCAGATTCTATTTTTATAGAATTTTGGTAAAAAATTGAAGGGGGTAATTTAGACAATTGATAAATGGTTAGTGGGAAATAATATTTAAAAAACACATAAATAAGCTAAAATATCAGAAATCCCTTATTACGAAGAATACGCATGCCTCGATCCCAAATTACGAAAGGTTAGTGAATTGAATCCTTAATTACGAAAGGTCAGTGAATTTAAACCCTTATTCCGAAATTTCTCATGACAAAATGACCTAAAAGTGAAAAAATAGTATAATCTTTATTGTATATATTACTATTATTAAAACTTGCCAAAACAAAATAAAAGGATTATTAAATCAATGATGTGCTAGACACCTCCAAACAAAGAAATAAGATCTTTGTGAGAAAGTAGGAATTTCCGCAAATAATAAGCAAAATAAACGAGAAATATTAGCATAGGGGAGTCGGAATCCTGCCAGAGGAGGGGGGTTTTGGCTGTGGTTAGAGAGAGAATCCATTGAAGAAGGCTGCTACCTGCTTTCTCGCTCTAGAATTTATCGCTAACCAAATCACTTCCTGTATCCACTTGATCTTCAATCTCGAAAGCCTGATTGTGACACAGATACAGGATTTTCGTTAGTTTTCTCTCAGGATTCCGTTCGCTACCGAGCTGTAGAGAGTGATTTTGGTTGCAGACCTCACTCGCAGTAAATAATCGCAAATTGGACGCATATCTGCAGCAGCGTACTCCAATGCACTCGAGACTGGGGTTAGGGTTTTGAGATTTTTGCTGTTGGAGCTTGCTTGCTTGCACAGGCATATTTAGGATGGCGCTCGCAACGACAGCACAGTCAATTCGCTACATTGGTCCAGCGGCTGCCACCGGAGCTAACAACCTTGACGCTCTTAACCGAGTGCTTGCTGACCTTTCCGTCCGCGGCAATCCCAAGGTATGAAAAATCTACTCACTGTCATGTTTGAAAGTAGCTAGAGCTAAGGTGTGAATTCTACAGATCGCAGAAGCTGGTTGCTGATTTTACTTTAATGCATATTAAATTTTTTAATTTGTCTTTTTAGTTTTTACTACTTGCAAATTGGTAAATTCGATTGTACATCTTGATGAATGGAGTGTTTATTAGGATGGAGCTGCTCCTGCGTTGAGAAGATATGTCGAAGAGCAAGCTCGTGATCTCAGTGGTGAAGCATTTTCACGTTTTATGGATCAGCTGTATGATCGTCTTACTGGACTTTTAGACAGCAATGATGTTGCTGAAAATTTGGGTGCTTTGAGGGCCATTGACGAGCTAATAGATGTGGAAATCGGGGAGAATGCAGTCAAAGTGGGGAAAATTGCAAATTACATGCGAACTGCATTTGAGGCAAAACGTGAACCTGAAACTTTAGTTATTGCTAGTAAAGTTCTGGGCCACTTGGCAAGAGCTGGTGGAGCAATGACAGCTGATGAAGTGGAAAGGCTGGTATGTTCAGTTTTTTCTGCTATCAGTGGCACAATACCCCAGATTCTTTGTAACCTTTTATTGCTGCTTTATTTCTCAGGTTAGAATTGCACTGGATTGGCTTCGTGGTGATAGAGTCGAATATCGCCGTTTTGCTGCTGTTTTAATTTTAAAAGTACGTCCCACCTCCTGATCCTATTGATTGTTGATCAACCAAGTTACCAATGTGTTGATGCTTACAACTTTTACTATGATTGTGTGGATATTTTTGCGGAATCCACCTATCTCCCCAAAGGAATAAATTGCATTTGCTTTTGTGAGCTTGGGAAGAAAGAACATGGATAGGAATTGGAGATGTATGCATTATAATATTAATATATGGCTTTGTGTCGTAAACTAGACAAAAAGGTCCAAGTAGAAGATACACCCATAATGTTTATGATGAAAACCAAATTACTCCTTAATTCCTTATTGTCAAGATCACTCATTTCACTAACAGACAATATAACTTTGTTAGCTAAAATCTAAAAATAGTTTTTTTTATAAAAAATCTAGATTTCATTTTTGTCCTTATTCATGTGTTTGTTGAGATGTTAAATGCTGTCATGTGTTTGTTGAGATGTTAAATGCTGTGAGGTTTGGTCGGAGATGTTGAATAAAAAACTTATTCCTAGGAGGGCCGAATCGTTGAATAAAATAACTTGAGGGTTGAGGCTGAGAGTATGTAGCATATGCCATGTGGTGAGACTGAGGAAATGAATGTGGCGGTGAGAGAGGCTCAACGAGTGGGAGAACTGATGGTGGAGGTCAATTGCAATGTCGCATTCTTGAATCTTGATAGAAGAAGAGTTGAAGATGCATGGGGCGGTCGCTCGGAGACTCATCCAACGGGGAGAGGAAACCTTACTGACACTTCTGCCAGAACTAGAACAGAGGGCCACCAAATTTGAGGCCTGCAACCTCAACGCATTCAACCTCTCCGACTAACACAGGTACATCCAACTCAATCAGTTGAGGGTGAAAACGGTTGCGTCACTTGGTGAAGCTGACGGTAGGGATGGAGGTCGCTGCTGTCGGCTTGAGAGGAAGGCAGCACTGCTGCTGCAACGGTTTCAATGTTAGGGAGAAATCGTGATGAATTAGAGAGGAGCAATGCATCGAGATTGGAAAGAAGATATGGTGTTTCTGGTGTGAGTTGACATGGAGGGGAAGAAAAATTTGATGCAAGAAAAAACAGTTTTTTGTTAACCGAGTAAAGCTGTTTGTTAGTGAAATGGGCGAGCTGTCCTATTTTTGGGAACATTAGGGAGCAAATTGGAGAAAACATAACAACGGGGAGTCATCCCAAAATGCTAAAATATGACTATTTTTCATGGAAGGGGGGGGGGGTACTATATACCAAATGACACGACAAAACACAATATTAGCAGTATATTATAGGATAAGACCATTATCAAACCCTTTAAAGTTACAAATTACATAATATTTATAATTTATTATTGTGTCGATACGATAACAACACAACACGACAGAATAAGTGTACCCTGTCATGCAGCTTGCAGACACAATAATAACATGATCACAAAAAGCCTGTCATGTCATGATATTATGCCATATTGCCATGTTAAAATTGCCACCCTGCATTTGACCGTCAGTATTGCTATTGTTTTTGGGAAGAATGAAAATGCACGCAGTAGTTTAGCAATCACAATTTTTGAACATGCTCTTTTATTTGTCTAGTAGCTCATTCTTCATGAAGTTTTTCTCATTAAAGTTGTTTTTCACTTTATGCCTTCAGACATATTAAAAGTTTGCAATTGTTCTCATAGGAAATGGCTGAGAATGCTTCAACAGTGTTCAATGTGCATGTTCCGGAGTTTGTTGATGCCATATGGGTTGCTCTAAGGGATCCAAAACTGGATGTTCGAGAGCGTGCCGTAGAAGCATTGCGTGCTTGCCTTCGTGTCATTGAGAAGCGTGAGACACGATGGCGAGTCCAATGGTAATTGTGCTATTCGTGTAATGCTATGTGATACCATAGGTGTTAGGCTATGTGCAACTGCTTATTGTGATGCAATTTTTGATTTTGTAATTTTGGTTTTCTATTTTGCACATTCTCCCATGCTAAATTGAATTTTTATAATTCGCTAATCACGGTGACATGAAATCTGTGTATAAAGTGAAATAGAGCATATTTTGTTGTCTGATTCTATCTTACAAAACTGCCTCCTGCACTTTGTTGATTTTTTCTGCTATCGTGAATGGGTTTATTTGTGAAAATTTGTCAACAAAGTCATTGAAACATGAACAGTCTAATGATACGTGGTTGCAGTAACATGACCTTCCTTTAATCCTGTGCTCTGTAAGATTTATATATAGCTTTCTTATAGAAGGATAAGTAGAACAGCACATTATGAGGCTCAGTTTGATTCTTGACTCAATGTGAAAGCATATTTTGTTAATTCAAACCCATTGTATGGACATTATGGAACCGTTATGTGGCTTGATTGATGAAAGTGACTAAGATAATAATTTATAAAGAAATAAGCGACCGAGGGCATGCAAAGTGATAATAATGAAATAATGTGTGACCAACTCCAGACTTATACCGGCAAATTGCTTCTGTTGGCGACTCTGTAAAAATTTGTTAGTCTATCTAATTTATGGGCTTCTCACGTTCACATTATGATGCATGTTTTGAAAACTGTCTCTTTTTACACAGAGCTTCCGCTAAGAAAAGATACGTTGGTTTCTTAGGTTTTTATTTGCTTTTTTGCTTGTTGATTGCTTTCAGCTGATTTTATGTTGGTACTGTCATTTGCTCAATAATCTAATGGCAGGTATTATCGTATGTTTGAGGCTACACAAGATGGATTGGGAAGAAATGCCCCTATACATAGCATACATGGCTCTCTGCTTGCAGTTGGGGAACTGCTGAGGTAGGTAAAGATGATGAGTTTGTTGTTTGCCGAAGCTAGGTGTGTGCCTTTATGTCTTGTGAATGCTTGAATTTCCTTGCTTCTTGCCATGTTTGTGCTTCATCATGGCCTGCGATCTTCATATACTTTTTTCTGTTGTTATCGTTTCTTTGAAGTTTGTCTTCCCCAAACTCCTTAATATTGTATTTCTAATTCTTGTAATCACATATGCTAATCTCTCTCTTGCCCTATTAATCTCACTATATAGATTGAAATTTCTTGTGGCTGTAATGTTGCTTTCTCTAGCTTTCTAAACATCTACAGCATTTCATGTTTATTTTTCTTGACGCTGTTCTTCCATTTGGGCTGGCCTTCAGTTTTGTTCACTTCCCCATGTCTCTACATGATTTCAAGCTCACTTAAACATGGAATCCTTGTATACTGATTACATTACAACTTTTATAATCCCCAAATCTCTATAAAAGTAGAAACCATGTAAAAATAGAAAGGATGAATTTTCCATAACTGGCCAGGGCTTAATTACCAAATAGGGACACTGTCATATTGATTGCATAATCTAATGATTGTAATGCTGTTCAAGGTATTACGAAAGTAGTGCAATTATTTCTGTGTAAAAAATACACAAGTACGCATATCATGGTTGAGCAGAAAGTAGTGCAATTATTTCTGTGTAAAAAATACACAAGTACGCATATCATGGTTGAGCAGAATTGCACTATTATTATTATTATTATTATTATTATTATTATTATTATTATTATTATATTATTATTATTATTATTTTATTATTATTATTATTATTATTTATTATTATTATTATTATTATTATTATTATTATTATTATTATTATTATTATTATATTATTATTATTATTATTATTATTATTATTATATTATTATTATTATTATTATTATTATTATTATTATTATTATTATTATTATTATTATTATTATTATTATTATTATTATTATTATTATTATTATTATTATTATTATATTATTATTATTATTATTATTATTATTATTATTATTATTATTATTATTATTATTATTATTATTATTATTATTATTATTATTATTATTATTATTATTATTATTTATTATTATTATTATTATTATTATTATTATTATTATTATTATTATTATTATTATTATTATTATTATATATTATTATTATTATTATTATTATTATATTATTATTATTATTATTATTATTATTATTATTATTTATTATTATTATTATTTATTATTATTATTTTATTATTATTATTATTATTATTATTATTATTATTATTATTATTATTATTATTATTATTATTATTTTATTATTATTATTATTATTATTATTATTATTATTATTATTATTATTATTATTATTATTATTATTATTATTATTATTATTATATTATTATTATTATTATTATATTATTATTATATATATATTATTTATTATTATTATTATTATTATTATTATTATTATTATTATATTATTATTATTATTATATTATTATTATTATTATATTATTATTATTATTATTATTATTATTATTATTATTATTATTATTATTATTATTATTATTATTATTATCAAATATTTTTAGTATCATGGACTTCCAGTTAATACATATAAATATTATTTATATACACTATATTGTATAATTTGCATCAAACAAGCCTGTATTATAGTACATGATAGTGTATCAACTTAAATTATATGCATGCGACCTAGTCCGTCTATGCTAGATATATAAATTAAAGAAGTTTTCAGTTTGGTCCTGCTAAAAAAGTAAAAAGAACATGCATTTTTTCACGTATAATCTAAATCAATGTATATGATAAACTTCTAATCATACTAAATTGCTTTTTATGTTTGTTTCGCTTTTGTGTTCATGTTTTGTTAGATTTAAATGTTGACACATCTTGTTAGATTTGAATTGTTTGGTCATTTAATTGGTTATGCACCACATGCTTAAATATTTTACAGTAATTTAAATTTCTTCATTCTCATTTGAACAATCAAGTTGTATGTCCTTTTGTCAGTGGGAAATGCCAGTTGGTTTGTAAATTATAATACTTATATCGTTAATTTATTCTAAGGGTTATTTGCTCTAATTTAAGTTTTTATTTTGTACTTTGTGTTTTAGCTAAATTTTTATACATAAGTAACATAGCATCTAGGTGCCTAATGTCTTTCTGTTCATAGGAATGTGACCTCATATTTTATACAGTGTTGTGGATGCCATTGTAGTTGGTAGGCACTGTATTTTCTCATGGAAATATATTGACCGGGAAAACAAATTACATGTGCATTTGGATATGTTCATAAACATTTATGGCGATAATTATTTGACTTTGCTTAGTGAATAGGACTTTTCTTAGTGAATAGTGAGTACTTGACTAAGGTAAAATTAAAGAAGTTGCTTTTACTGTGGGTGCTTGGTTGGAATTAAATAGAAATACCTCAGTCATTTTGTTTCCAATTGGCAGAAATACAGGCGAGTTTATGATGTCCAGATACAGAGAAGTGGCTGAAATTGTTCTTCGATATTTAGAGCATCGGGATCGGCTTGTTCGTCTAAGCATAACTTCTTTGCTTCCAAGAATTGCTCATTTCCTACGTGATCGTTTTGTAACCAACTATCTGACGGTCTGTTATTTTGCCTGCAAAAAACTATGTTCAAGCCATTTTGTAGTTGATTAGTCTGGCTTATACTTTTATTTTTAACAGATTTGCATGAAGCATATTCTTCATGTCCTCAAAATCCCTGCAGAAGCTGCCAGTGGGTTTATTGCCCTCGGAGAAATGGCTGGTGCGTTGGATGGGGAACTCATCAATTATTTGCCGACAATAACATCTCACTTACGTGATGCGGTATGAGTTAGGCCTTTAAGTATCTTAAAAGTTCTATTGGAGTTGCATTCCCTGTATCTATGAAGCATATCAAGCATAGACAATTTAACATGGCATTTTTCTATAGATTGCTCCTCGCAGAGGGAGACCGTCCATGGAGGCTTTGGCATGTGTTGGAAATATTGCAAAATCCATGGGGCCTTCTATGGAGCCTCATGTACGTAGTCTCTTGGATGCGATGTTTTCGGTTGGGTTGTCTTCCACCCTAGTGGAAGCCCTTGAGAACATAACTGGCAGGTCTAGCAAGACGTCTTCTGTTGTGCTTGGTCTTCTCTTTTAGTAAATCAGGAGATCTGAAATGAGTTTTCTTATATTGCAGTATTCCATCTTTGCTTCCAACCCTTCAAGTACGCTTACTTGAGTGCATTTCTGGAGTTCTTTCTCGACACCAACAAGTTCAGCCAAGGACTTCTGTTGCTCTTAGTCGGACCAGTAGCTCAGCAGCTACTTTACAAGTATCAGAACCCAATGGTTCCTCTCTTGTTCAACTTGCCTTACAAACTCTTGCGCGGTTTAATTTTAAGGTCGTCTCATCTTTCACCTACTGTGCTTTTCTTGTTCTCTGAGTGTTTGTTGTCGTACTTGCTTTACGAACTCTTGCCCGATTAAATTTTAAGGTTGTTTCTTCTTTCACCTGCTGTGTTTTTCTTGTTCTCTGAGTGTTTCTTGTTGTACTTGCTTTACTAACTCTCTCTCAATAGATTGATAAGTAATTGGGTTGGTCTTAATCTGCCTGGTTCTTGGTTTTCCCCTTAAGGCCTTAACATGGATCTGCTATTGTTTTAGGGCCACGATCTTCTTGAGTTTGCAAGAGAATCTGTTGTGGTATACTTGGAAGATGAGGATGGAGGTACACGGAAAGATGCTGCTTTATGTTGTTGCAAATTAATGGCAAATTCTTTGTCTGGTATCTCCGCTGCCCAGTTTAGTTCTAGTAGGACAAGCCGTGCCAGTGGAAAGAGGCGCCGCCTTGTTGAGGAGGTTTGATCCTGTCCAAATTTATCATAATTTCATTACATAAATTTGCATGTGCACAACTCTATATATTCTTTTTGCCTCTTTTAAACTTACAGAACTAAATATTCATGTCCGTGGAATATGCTGCCCCTCGCATTTTCTATTTTGGTATTGATCACGAACTCTTAATAACAAATCTTTGCAACCCAGCTTTTTTAACCATGCTGAATCAACATATTAGCAGAAAACACGGCCATTCATATTTTCATCTCGAGTAAATTACATATTCTAGACTTCTAGTCCCGTGTATTGGGAGCTGTATTAAACCACAGCCATGTATTCTCATATGA
>NW_024598588.1:0-21944 GCF_004379255.2 Salvia splendens | reverse complement strand
AGGGGCTGTAGGAGAATTAAATAGTAAATGTGATAGTAACAGTTTGTCCATTTAAAGCCCTTTCGACACGATTTTTTTATATTGTTATTTACTCACTCCGTTCGTGAGATGCTATTCACTTTTACAATTTCTGTTCGTCCGTGAAATGTTATACTCTTTGCTTCTTTTTTTTCATTTTTGATAAATGGACCCTACTTTCCACTAACTCAATCTACTCTCATTCCATATAAAACTAATATATTAATATGGACTCATATTCTACTAACTTTGTATACTTACTTTTCTTCACATTTTAAAAATCCATGCCGAGTCAAACAATGGCGGAGCCACAAGGTCTCCAGGTGGGGCATTTGCCCCCTCTCAAACTATTACACGTAGTACTTTTGTTTGATAAATTTGCAACTTTGTTCATTTTTTTTATAAATGCCCTTCTTAAATTCAGTATAATTTTGCCCCTCTTAAGTACTCCCTTCGTCCCACTGTAGTAGAGACATTTCATTTCGGTACGAGATTTAAAAAAATTTGTTAAAAGTGAGTTAAGTGAATGGAGAATAAAGTAGGAATGGAAAAATGCAGAGAGATGAAAAATTAATAATTAAGAGAGAAGAAAACTTTGTGTTTTTTGCCAAAATAGGAAATGACTCACTACAGTGGGACAATAAAAAAAGGAATACAACAACTCAGCTACAGAGGGACGGAGAGAGTAGAATTTATGGCTTCGCCCCTGGGTTCAAACATGGACAATATTTTGCAATCGGGGGTTTATTATCATTGAGCTATTATTAGAAATATAATAATATAAAACTTAGAAACTATTGAATTTGAGGACACTAAATGTGCTCGTTTCGTCACCATGCTAATGTTGTTTTTTACCTTAGAAGAAAATTGGGTAAACCATTCACTCAAATCTTGACCGGCTATACCAGGTAACGACATGTAAGGTAAATGAAGATTAATTTTAGTGAATGAAAGAGAAAAAGTAAAGGTGAGAATATAAATTCTGAAAAAGGAATTTGTAGTGTTGTGAGTGAGGGAAACTAACCTACAAGAGATGGATGGGTAACCTCTGACTTGCCACAAAAGCTGCGTAGCAAATACACTAAAATAGAATTTAATTTGTACTTTTCAAATGAAAAAGAAAAATATTCCGCTTTCCCTAAAATTAAATCTTAGAAGAAAATTAGTAAAGCAATGGCAATTGAATGATGAGTATGGTTATTAGTATAGTACAATTCCTTCTTTATAAGGTTTAAAATGGCAATTTAAAAAGAATTTTTTATAAAATATATTTCCTCCGTCCTTATATAGTTGAGCAGTATGTCTCATTGTAGCTCAGTCATTTCTTTTTTATTTTTTTAGCAAAAACAAACCTATTTCTTCTCTCTTACTTTATTCTTTCTTCGTCTCTATACTATTTTTTTTTTCTTACTTTATTCTCCCTTCACTGAATTCACTTTTAACACAATTTCTTAAATTAAGTGTCGAAAAGAAACGTCTCTAGTACACATGGACGAAGAGAGTAATCGAAGTTAAGTTTAAACCCAAAAAAAAATATGAGAGTGCATTTTTCCGATAATTTAGTCCACTATCTTATAGTACATCACATTATCTTATCCACCTCACCTCTCTAAACTCAAAATAATTTGTAGCCAAAAAAAAAACACAAGTTACAGGTGGCCAGTTAGTGATGTCCTAGGGCTAAGTAATGCCGAATTCAAGCAAAAAATAGCATTACTATATATAGCTGATATCATATTAATTAATTCGCCGAATTTAAGCTCAAAATTATGGACTATGAAGATCAAGAAGAGGAGCAAGAAGGTGAGGTTGCCTACAACAATGACTCCCTCCTTCCCAAGATCCCCAGCCCCGTCCACTCCGCCGCCGCGGCGCCGCCTCCTCCTCTCCGCAAGCCCCGCTACAAGGAGTGCCTCAAGAACCACGCCGTGGCCCTATGCGCCAACGCCGTCGAGACGGCTGCGGCGAGTTCCTCCCTGCGGGGGACGACGGCACACTCGAGTCCCTCAAGTGCGCCGCCTGCGGCTGCCACCGCAACTTCCACCGCAGGGAGACTGAAGCAGCTGCGCTGGTTCTGGTTTTGGGTATGGGAACCAGCAGCCGCTGCTTCTGGCGGCGGCCCATCAGCACCCGCTCAGCCACTTTGGGTACAGAACTGGGCCGGGTGGGTACGGGCCGCCGCACAGGGCGGCACCGATTGCGCTGGCGCTGCCCCAGAGCTCGAGGGAGGAGCTGGAGGGCTACTTCTCGGGGCCCGGGAGCGGCGGGAGGAAGCGTTTCCGGACGAAATTCACGGCGGAGCAGAAGGAGAGGATGCTGAGCTTGGCGGAGCGGTTGGATTGGAAAATCCAAAAGCAGGATGAGGAATTGGTGCAGCAATTCTGCAGCGAGGCCGGCATCAAGAGGCACGTGCTTAAGGTGTGGATGCATAACAACAAGCACACTCTTGGTAAGAAAACCTAGTCGGCCCAGCCCGGCCCGGGCTAAAACCGAGTTTAAGAGGATGTTTTTTTAAGGCGAATTCTCGGTATATTATGTCTGGTAACATCATCATGTGTTTATCTTTGCTATTTATAGTATGATTTTGTAACTTAATTTTAGGGTGCATGCACTTCAAGACAATGAGTTAGCTCATATTTTAGGGAATTATGTCTTTCTTTACTAATCTAAATGTCAACTAGGGTTTTCACTTGATGCTTGTTGTACTATGTACGGTTTTGGGTGGTTAATTTTATATGCAAATGTAGGAGAGTTTGCGTGTGTATGATACAGACTAAACACGAAAACTCAATCTAAAAGAGTAGGTTGTTAAGAGAGAAAAACCATTTGTTCTATATACTCCACGTCAGTTGTTTTTACAACCGATATACGTCAGTTGTTCTCACAACCGATATAGGACGCTGAGCCCGAACCAGTGTTTGTCTGTGTGTATATTATCTGATTGAAGGGATTGACATTTCTTGATTTTTTTTTTCTCTTATTTATGGCAATTTTGGTTTTGTGAAATTCTATATGAGTTAGAGCCATCTTGTGTTAGTTTTCAGAATTCAATTTCCCCAAACCACCTTTTTGTTTTCATTGTGCAGAAAAACCTGAAGCCTTCTGCACAGCATTCATTGCCTGTGTTGTTGGTAGAATTTCGAATTCTGTGTGCTTTTAGCATTTCATGGAAGAAATTTTTGTTAACTTTGCAACTTTTATTTTACTCACACATTTCTTGCCCATACATTAAATGCGGATGGCGCTAAAATTAATACCTTTATTTCCACTATTCCCCTTTTCATATTTCAGAGCCATTTGCATTTCATCATCTCCCATTAATTCTACTTTTTGTAACTAGATTGATTGTTAAATTTGAATTGCTAACACTTTTAATTGATCGACTAGTGATTTTGTGTTTCTAATTTGAAGCTGGCTAGATGTATTTGTATAATTTAGATAACATTATATATATATATAGGGATGTGACAAACTACAAACCCTCTATAATACAAACTACACAAACTTTAATCCAACTCACTTAATACAATTAATTAACGGTTAATATAAGAGATTTTTCTAATACAACATTTCCTACAAATCTGTACACTCCGTTGACATCGAACAATCAGAATTTGTACACCCCCGTTGACATAATTTGTACATCCTGTTGACATCAACCCCCGTTGACAAAATTTGTACACTCCGTTGACATCAGTTTGTATAGTTTGTATTATAGAGAGTTTGTATTTAATCACCTCTCTCTCTCTCTCTTTCTCTCTCTATATATATATATGGTCCCCTTATATACACAACACCTCCTTAGTGTAGAACTAGATACTAAATAATATCCATTGGATTAAAATTTTGGTGGATGAGATTAAACTTACTGTATCTATATTAATTATTCATCCCGTTACTGAATTAATTCAGCCAAGGATAGCATAGTCATTTCTTAATGTAGTCAAACATGGTAAAAATGATGCAGGCATAAATCACGGTATTATGAATTAGGGTAAAACTCTCTCCCATTCCACTTCCCGCTCGACGTTTCAGCTTTCCCCCACTCTCTTCTTCGCCGTTTCAGTACCATTTCTCAACCCTAGCCCTCTGCCTTTTCTCAACCCTAGTCTTCTATGGATTCTCACCATGGTGGACACGAGGCGGAGCAAATTGAACGGTATTCATTGTCTTCAAAAATAGTTACAGTCTACCAAATCCATTCGAACTAATCTCTAACATTTTGGTTGTAGATGAGCGGTTGTTGCGTTCCAGAACTTCATCCGGTCCCGGTGAGTTTAGTTCTTTTCTTAATTTAGTTCAGATTCTGTGCTTTGCAAATCGCGTTCCAGAACTTCAAATTAGTTCAGTGTATATGGTAATTTATTTCAGATTCTGATTATCGTTTTTCTTATAATTAGTACCACAGACATTCAATTGGAAAAACTAAACTGCCACGCCCTCTAAAATCCAAACCCAGGTCTAGCCCACACCGGATTGAACCAAACATTTCGGGTGAGCTAACCCCAATTCTGGAATATATATTTTGTTCACAGTTTTCAATTTTTAATTGATTAAAGTTCTTGTTTTTAATTCAAACTTGGATGAATTTGTTGGATGAAGTATGTTGGACTGATGTTAATGAACTTATCAACTTATAAGATGAAGTATGTTCAGAATCGGCTGAAGTATGTCCAAAATTGTTGCGTTGGGTGAAGGTTTTAAATATGTGATATGAATGTATATGATTATAAGATGAAGTCTCATCAACATTAGATGAAGAATTATGTATTTATATTTAGTTCACAGTTTTCAGTTTTATTTAGTTGATTAAAGTTCTTGTTTTTCATTCAAACTCGGGTGAATTTGTTGTATGAAGTATGTTAGACTGCTGTAAATGAACTTATCAACTTATAAGATGAAGTATCTTCATAATCGGCTGAAGTCTGTCCAAAATTGTTGTGTTGGGTGAAGATTTTAAAGATGTGATCTGAATGTATACAATTATAAGATGAAGTCTTGTTAACATTAGCTGAAGTATTATGTATTTATATTATGTATTCTGGTTAACATATGTTGAAGTATTTTTTGTTATGATCTATGTGTCATATAACTTGATGTTTGGTGATGTATGTTACCAGATGTGGAATGATTATTTGATGATGTGGACTGATTATTCGATATACGGTTGTTTTGTTCTCTTATTTTGGTTATTTGATGTATTGCATAGATTTGTTATGTCCCGTGTTGATTATTTTGAACTTGTTGTACATAGAGAAAACAACAACCTCATTTCAAAAGGATATTAGTGTTGCTGATAGTGACAAAGAAGAATTTGGAACTGATACACGAGAAGTTTAATAACTATCTTACAAAGAGTTATGGTGACATTCCAGAGACTAGTTAGTGTTCTAGACTTGTTATAGAACTTTCTTCGTACATCAAGAAATCATAAATCTCTGAACTGTGTTGCTGTGTCTGCAGAGAATGTTTTTCTGTCACTATTTGACACAGATCGGCCTTGTACAATAATGCAAAACAATATCCTCTGCCAGAATAGAGAGAATGGCAAAGCCATGGCGGACAGCAACTAATGCTGAAGATTGTGGTGTACAAAGGCGAGCGCGTTGAATATTAGAATTGTGGGCTAAAAAACTAAGCGAAGGAGTACTGCAGAGCTTGAGGGCCAAATATTGTTCAGCTTTGATGAATGCAATAATCAGTCACGAATGCATCCACAACAAGCTCATCACAACAGGATACTAAGTAGAGGCAAGCATAAGCAATCACATTGATGTTGAAAAAATGATAGCAGATAACATAAAGAAGTGATGTCATAGTTTGTTAGTGTTTTGTGGTAGTGATACAACCGTAAATATGAAATTGGCACTATTTTTCCCACGGATTTTAATTATCTGCATGATTTGTGAACAGATATTACACCATTATTGAAGATTCTTTCATTTAGTCTTAAGTAATCTACTTTGGTTCAGCAAAAACACAAATAAACTTCATCAGATAAACAAAACTGTTCAGAACAATGATTTACTAAAAATGGTATATTGTACAGATCAGAACACATTAAACTAAATGGAATAACTGAAGAAAATAAACAAAAACAAGAACCACATTAAACAAAATAGCAATAAAAGATCATATTGGATGAAAAACTATTCATCGAACTTGTAGATAAGTTCATACATGTAAACCATAAACCGAATAGGCTAAATACTTCTTTTATTATTAGCTAAAATTAATCAAAATATGGATATGTTGGTCGAGTGTCGTTCTTAGATTATTATAAGATAAAGTAATTTGATTACATGATGAAACGTCTACAACACATAATGAATCAATAAGTTTACATTATGGAATTGTTCTACTGAGGGGTGTAGAAAGATGGTTATCCGAGGAATTAAATTTACTACTAGATGAACAAAACATTATATGAGACAAATAAAACATCAATAAACAAAATAACATAAAGAGATCATTCTGTCTGACAAAATATTCATTGCGACGTTAGATAAGTTCATCCTCAAACCATAAAAACATAGCCAAAAAACTTCATCTTTGCTTCAATCATATTCATCTAAAATGAAAAAGGGTTCATATATATAAAGAAATTCAAACACTGAGTCATTACATCAAGACACAAAGACATAAGGGACCTTGAACTACTTTTTTTTTCTGCTTCGCCTGAATCTTTTTGCAATTCCTTGCATCATGATTACCAACCTCGTTGTGGAGCTGATTCTTGGGCAATTTTTCAACAACCTTAAACATGATGTGCCACATGCACCATCTATGTCTTGTATCAATGAGAACACTTTCAGCAATCACCTTCATTCCCAAAACCTGACCAGTAATGATCAATTTGGGAGGAGCGCCCATGATTTTTAATAACATAAAATAGCTTAGCTTACTTCAAAAGTTTCATACAAACAACATAATAGTTCATTCTGAATGTTAAACATTTCACAGCTACGACCATCTAATCAGAAATCCATACATTATTCACTAAAAGATTATTCAAAAATAATACAAAACAAGATATGATACAAAGATTTTGCATACAAAAAAACACTTCATACTAAACTATAAATAGTTCATTCAAACAAAAATAAAGTTCGTTCAATATTTCACTGATACGATCAAAAGAATAAATCAATACATCAATCACTAAAATTGACAAATAGTTCATTCCAACAATAAAACAGTTCATTCAGTATGACCAATATTTCACTAATACAATCAAAAGAATAAGTAAATACATCAATCACTAAAATAATCAGTCAAATATCGATATAACTTACCTGGATCGCCTTCTTCATCATCGGATGATTCGGAATCGATTTTAAAAAGCTAGCCGCCAACTATAGATTGTAACTCATCGAACATTGTCCCATGATTGTCGTTAATATTTTCTGTATAAGTAGTTCCACGTATGTTTGCTGCTTTTGGAGAAAAGTCAGTTGTGGGAGAAGGATTGCTCGAGTCGTCCATTGCTGTACTGGTGATTTGTGTTGAAGGCGTAAAGGTGTTTGAAGAATCCATACAACGAAGGCGTAAAGGTGTTTGAAGAATCCATACAACGAAATCAAAGTATAGAAGAAGAAGAAGAAGAAGAAGAAGAAGAAGAAGAAGAAGAAGAAGAAGAAGAAGAGACGATAGTTGAAGAGATTGCTCGAGTGGAATGCAAATTCAGTTCCAAATAATCGTGAATCACAATAATGTTGATCCAATTTCCTTAATTAACTTAGCATGAATTATGGTAAAGCAATAACAGTATGAATTTGAGTGTCCATTACAACCCCTTTGTAATATTAATTAAATAAACAAATGAGATATAATTGATAATGAACTAACCGTTAGATTAAAATAAAGGGTGGATGAGATTTGTTCTCTAGTTCGGTATTTAAAACTAGTTCGACATTGAATACAATAAACGCCAAACACATCATTATATAATAATGCGGAGTTCATTACAACTTTATTTGTAGTTCATTATAGGGAATTCTGAGATTTAAAAACAATGACATCATCATGCATAATTTAGAAATTTGAAGTTCATTATATGTTTGTTATTAATTCATTATAATGAACTCCATGTTATCATATAATGATGTTGTTCGGCGTTTAAGGTTTAAAAGTGGTTCGGTATTGATCACAATCCTATATATATATATATAAATACATCCTATATATATATATACATATATATATATATATATATAGGATGTATTCATTTCCTTTTTGTATATTTTGTTCTTTGTTCTTTTTAATCTCAGCCCCACGATTTTGTCATCCGACGATTAGATTGGTGCCACGTGTCATTTAATAATGCAGATTTTCAGTTGAATAATGCACACCGACTAATAATGCACCATTATAGTGTAATAATGCAGATCATCTGGACCGTTGATGAATGAGATCTAACGGCTCATATTAAGAAGAATAAAGGATCTAAGGGATGAATAGGAGAATAACGCTCCCCTATATATATATATATATATATATATATATATATTATATATATATATATAATATAGGATAGTGATCAAGATATAACTAATCTTAAGTGTATAACTAGAGAACAAATCCCAGCCACACATCTTAATGGAATAAATATTATTTATTTTAATTATAGAAAATATGTTGAGGGTATTTTTGGAAATTACATTATCAAATTTAAATCAAATTATCCAGCCAAGTGCGACAAGGCCAAGGCCGCCAGCTCCTCCGCCGACCTCCTCGGCGTCGCCTCCGAGTACGGCAAGCTCAACTCCACCCAGCTCTTTTCTGTGGTGATCGTGGATCCGATTGATTGATAATTTGATGGTTTGACTTGATCCGAATTTTGTTCTGTTTTGGTCGGATTCAATCCTTAATTACGGATCTCCGATTGTTAGTTTTAGCTGTTTTCATTGATTTTAGCAGGTTTTTCACATTATGATCTGTTTTTGCTTGATTGTGTGTGATTACGTTTATTATTGTGATGGAAGAGTTGTTGTAGGCTATGTTGAGATTGGAATTTTTGGGGGAAATAATCATGGAAGTACTTGTGGCTGCGTTACTTCCTGATTTGGGGAAATGAGAGTTTCTGTGAGCTATGTTGATGGATCTTCTGGATTCAACTAGCTAGCATCAAATCACATGCCATGTCATTTGTAATTTGAAATCGTCCGATTATGGAGCTGTAACGTCTTCGATCAGAATGCTGAAATTGAAAACAAATTGGACAAAAATCATGGAACTAAATAATTTGGAACTAAATATGCTGAAACTGAATACAAATTTGATGTAATTGGGATCAAAACTGAATATAACGAAACACATCACTCTTAGCGTGATTTTACTTCACTCTTGTTTACAAAATACATCACTCTTATTCTGATTTTACTTCACTCTTGTTTACAAAACACATCACTCTTATTGTGATTTTACTTCACTCTTGTTTACGAAACACATCACTCTTATTGTGATTTTACTTCACTCTTGTTTACAAAACACATCACTCTTATTCTGATTTTACTTCACTCTTGTTTACAAAACACATCACTCTTAGTATGATTTTACTTCACTCTTGTTCACAAAACACATCACTCTTATTCTGATTTCACTTCACTCTTGTTCACAAAACACATCACTCTTACTGTGATTTTACTTCACTCTTGTTCACAAAACACATCACTCTTACTGTGATTTTACTTCACTCTTGTTCACAAAACACATCACTCTTATTCTGATTTCACTTCACTCTTGTTCACAAAACACATCACTCTTACTCTGATTTTACTTCACTCTTGTTCACAAAACACATCACTCTTATTCAGATTTTACTTCACTCTTGTTCACAAAACACATCACTCTTATTGTGATTTTACTTCACTCTTGTTTACAAAACACATCACTCTTATTCTGATTTTACTTCACTCTTGTTTACAAAACACATCACTCTTAGTATGATTTTACTTCACTCTTGTTCACAAAACACATCACTCTTATTCTGATTTCACTTCACTCTTGTTCACAAAACACATCACTCTTACTGTGATTTTACTTCACTCTTGTTCACAAACACATCACTCTTACTGTGATTTACTTCACTCTTGTTCACAAAACACATCACTCTTATTCTGATTTCACTTCACTCTTGTTCACAAAAACACATCACTCTTACTCTGATTTTACTTCACTCTTGTTCACAAAACACATCACTCTTATTCAGATTTTACTTCACTCTTGTTCACAAACACATCACTCTTATTACGATTTTACTTCACTGTTATTTACAAACTCATCACTCTTAGCATGATTTTACTTCACTCTTGTTTTACAAAACACATCACTCTTAGCATGATTTTACTTCACTCTTGTTTACAAAATACATCACTCTTAGCATGATTTTACTTCACTCTTGTTTACAAAACACATCACTCTTATTCTGATTTTACTTCACTCTGTTCACAAACACATCACTCTTAGGCATGATTTTACTTCACTCTCGTTTACAAAACACATCACTCTTGGCATGATTTTACTTCACTCTTGTTTACAAAACACATCACTCTTGTCATGATTTTACTTCACTCTTGTTTACAAAACAAATCACTCTTAGTATGTAATTTGACTCGGTAAATTTGCCACGATTGTAATTTAAAAATATTAAATTTATTTTCTAAGAAATGAACTTACATATTTTGATTCATATATATTGGATTGATCCACGTAGGAGTATTTTTATGAATTAATAATTGATAAAATCTTCGAACACTATTTGACAACCAACTACCCAGTTTGCTCTTAAATATGTATTTCTTCTCTTTCTCTATCTAAAAAGACACAATTGAATTGCACAAGAAGAGGAAGAAGACAAATCCTCACTCTGCTCATCAAAGATCCTCCGATTTTACACACACACTCATGATTTACAACACACGCAACCTTCCTCCTCCCCTTCCTCTCTTTTCCTCTTCCTGTTGCTCTTTATCACCAGCGTTTTTTCCTCCTCTACCATCACCTGCAGCAATTCCGCACCAATTTCATAAATACCTTCAGCTCGAGCGAGCTATTTCGCATCAATTTCATGAATTCCTAAAGAAATTTCGTTTCAATCAAGCAACAGAGCTTAATTTCTGGTGAATTTCCAAAACAGAGAAGAGGAGAAAAGAGAGGAGTAATCGCGGTTCTTTTTCAAATGAATTCAATTTGCAGACGAAATCTAATTTTGGCTATGCAATGACTATTATACCTCCGCCTTGTTATTGTGGAGTAAATTTATGATTGGGATAACTAATTTCTCCTTAAATTCGAAAATTAATACTAGCCCTTGATTTTTTTGATCTTGTGGCTATTATTTGTTCTCTAGTTATATGGTTAAGAGGTGTTTGTCATAGATCATGACCCTATATATATATATATATTATATATATATATATATATATATATATATATATATATATAGTGATAAAATGCAAACTCTAAATATTATAAAAACTCCAAACTATGATTTGAACCATTAAAAAATGTCAACAGATTATAAAATAATAGTAACAGACAATGTCAATGCAGTGTCAACATAATGTCAACACAATATCAACCGTTGACATTCTGTTAACATTTTTGTTGCTATTATTTTGTCATCTGTTGACATTTTCTAATAGTTCAGATCATAATTTGGAATTTATATAATTTTTAGAGTTTGTATTTGATTATATCCTATATTATAGGGATTCGATTAATGGTCAGTACCAATTGTAAGATCAATTAGTGATTAATAATGGTAGCAAATTTTTCTGTGATATATACGCTGGTTTCACAACAGCGATTGAAGTTACATGTGGAATATTACTATTGATGTAATAGCATTTGACATGAAATATCAAAGTAAAGCTTACAATAGTACTGCTAGATCAAGACTAGCTAGCTAGTTGTAACTTGCAAACAGAATTATAGTACATAGTTATATGCAGTGGCGTATGAAAAAAATAATCTCCCAAAGCAACTACGAAAATAAAGACTAAAGGCTCATTTTGGTCCTTAACATATTGCGATTTTTTTATTTTGGTCTAAAACATTATCTTTTGAATTATTCGATCTCTCACAAATAAAAACGGGTCACATTTGGTCCATTTTGGACGGCTCCACCTTCCATCATCCTTCAGCCTCACCCACCGTCGTCACCGTCTCATCCCTCAGCCTCACCCCCTCCTTACATCATCTCCCTCACCACCTCCGCCACGGCGTCCACCTTCCTCGCCTCGCTCAACTCAACAATCAATCCCCCGTAGCTGTCGCAATCGGGGACACATCCCGCCCTCCCCATCCCTTTCAACACCTCCACCGCTTCCCCAAATTGACCGATTTTCGAAAGAGTCAGAAATAGGTAATTGCAGGTGCCGCAATCGGGGGTGTATCCGATCGATTTCATCTCCGGCAAAATTAGCGACGACGACGCCTTCCGGTGTTGCCGCGGCCACGATTTGAGAGGAGGAGGTGGAATTGCGGCGGGGGAGGCAGCCGTAGCGGAGGGTACCTGGACGACGGCGAGGGGGAGGTGGTCGATGGAGGGGTCGAGGGTGAGAGAGAGGGAGAGAAGGCGAGACGATGACTTGACGGTGAGCAGCAGCGGCAGAACACCGGGAGTCGGAAGCCGGAATGTCTGAGGAGAAATGGTGGTGCCGCGAAATCGATTCTGAGGCAGAGGGGGATGACACCAAGAAGGTCGTGTTTCAATTTGGAACTTCTAATTGAGAAGAAAAGAGCGAGAGAAGGACATGATAGAGATAGAAAGAGGGAGAAGGACCGAAGGTGATGGTATGGCGGAGCTTGGCGGCGAAGATGCTGGAGGGGGGAATTTCCGTCAAATTTGACGGAACCGTCCAAAATGGACTAAATGTGACCCGTTTTTATTTGTGAGGGACCGAATAATTCAAAAGATAATGTTTTGGACCAAAATAAAAAAATCGCAATATGTTAAGGACCAAAATGGGCCTTTAGTCGAAAATAAACCCCAATGCATAAGTAAGTTGTTCAATCTCAGTTATATTCTCACACAATCTTAAGAAAATAAACTCCAAAAAATTCATAAAACTAATTATTTAATTTTATTATTTTCAATGTAAATATTTAATTCATCATTATATGATTTTCACCCTTCAAATATAATTTTTCTCTATTCTCTATAATACTATTCTCTATCTAAGCATAAATACTTTTATGACTTTTTAAAAAAAAATCAATAACAGTTCTTAATTACTCACTAAATTTACTATGAACACCAACTTTCTTTCAACCTCCTATTTTCTTTTCATCCTTGTTGTGGCTAAAAATGGGTCGTGTAATTTAATGTGTATATATCTCTAGAAAAAGGCATAGTATACGATAAAATTGTTGTTTTTTTTTAATTTTTTAAATCTTGAGTGGAAAAACGTGGGCAAAGTTTAATGTTGGAGAAAGTCGATAGATCCGAAGCATTGCTTTCTGTTTAACCAAACTTTTATTTATATCATTTTCATCCTTAACTTTAATGTTTGTAGTGTTCGAAAGCAAACATGTGGGCACTACTGCATCATGTAACGGCTCTGATGCAACATTTGCTACACTCCACATAAATGTATCAAATATCCATACATCAATCCCACAAATGCACTTTTTATTTAATTCTTCCAACTATATTCAATCGAATTTTCACCAGCATTTGAAATTTAAAAAGTTGAGTGAAGTACAAGATTAACAGGATGGAATAGAGGGAAAGTAAAATTCATTTCCAAATTATAGAAATATACAATTTGTGGATGAAAAACTGATCAAATGTATACCTTTCGTTTTTTAATCTTGATATTATAAACTTTTTACTTACAATTACTTTTGAATTCCGATGTATAATTGCCCACTAATATTTTTCCTTGAAAATAATTGAAAATATATTTATAAGCAAAAAAATATATTTTAGATATATTATAATCATAGCCTCCAATCTTCTCCATCTCATAGCCTACAATCTTCTCCATCTCTGTACTTCTTCCATCCCATATTCCACATATTATTCTTCCATCTTCCACTGGAGTGGAGCTCTGTAGATCCAGGCAAGAGAAGACTAAAGACTGCATAATTCAACCTTGGGTTTTGTTTTGTTTTACATCATATCTAGTACTTTAATTATTGTTTTTACTTGTCTATGAATTTAAACATCTTTTGTAGAATTTTTGGTAAACAAGCTATGATTTTGAGTTATTTATTCAATTGTTTTTCCTTGTTAGCTCTTGTAGTTATTTCAATTTCTTTTGTGCTTATACATTTGTTTGATTGATAATCTTATAAATGCATGTGGATTCTACTGCAATAATCGAGAGATGTGTGGTTTAATTTGAAAAAGGAGAAGTTGACGTCTTTGCCAATATAATTGAGAGATTTGGGCATTGGAATGAAGCAAATTAATCTTAGGAGCTTTTAGGAGTTGTTGCCTTAGTTCTAGGAAGAAGACTTCAGTTCTAGGTAGCAATCTACAAATTGTATGCTTTGGGAGAAGATATAGTTTTACAACTGTGATAACTTAGTAACTCTAGACACCGTAATTCAAGGAAAGTCGATTGGATATTAGCTTCTGACTGTGGTTCCTAAAACTCTACATTCCTTAGCATGTTTTGTATTATTTGTTATTATGTTTTCTGTTATTTGTTTATTTATTTCTTTCGTAGTTTAATTAATCAAACCAAAAACTCTTGCATCTCTAGATCTACCTTGTATACTTGGGAGTATTTTTGGTGCTAATCAAGTTTTTGGCGTTGTTGCCGGGGAATATTATTGTTTTAAGCTGATATTGCAGAAATGTTGATGAGTGGATTTTTAGAAAGAAGTAAGAGATGCAGAGACGGTATCTGAATGCAAAGATTGGTGCGACACTACTATGAAAGCTTTGACAAATTTTATGGAAGATACATAGAAGAGATACGATGGGCTACTCACAATGATGAATGAAAATATCCATACGTTCGACGAATGGGTGAAATCTTTCAAACTCACTCTCTCTATAATTTTAATTCCTTTTATTGCTAACAAAGCTGATTTTGTTGAAGATCCACAATTAAGTCATGCATGGTGAAAATGTAGGAGTAAAACTGAAAAACCAAAGGTCAAGCTGAAATACCATCTGAGATATAATTTATGTGGGTTTAATTATATGTGTCCATGATCAAATTATGTGTCTGCACAATCTTCTACTGCATCACTTGATAAGCTTCGTAGAGCGTGAGTGAGATATAAAATTCCATATGTTAACTGCTCTCTTCTTTTATTGATTTTCTTGTTAGTTCTCCTAAAGCCGGGGTTTAAAAATTATTGATTTTCTTGGTTAGTTTTCTCCTAAAGCTGGCGTTTAAAAAAATTATAAAAAAATCCTTTTTTTCTATTTAAAATTTTTTCTTGTTTTTTATTTTTTTCTTATGATTTTCTCTTTTTTTATATACGTATTTTTGTCTTTTCTGTTCTATCTTAGTTCGTCACTGTTTGTAGTGTAAACGTCTACTTATGTACTGCCATGTAACACCCCGAGTTTTTCGTGCATGGATTTTCAGAGTAAAAAAAAATTAGGATGAAGAGACGATTGGAAATTAAAATGCAAGGAAATTTAAGTTTTGAATTACAAATTGTTGGAAAAATAGAAATACAAGAGTGATGGAATCACTAGTACATATGATAGAGACTATACTATCTTGTCAAGGAGACAAGTGGCATTCTAGCCAACTCCTATTTCCCCTTCTTCTCTTCTCCCTTCTCGATTCATGCTTCCACAAGACACCAAGCATGGACAACCATGTACCTACAAATGAAACACCAAAAAGGGGTATGAGAAGTAGGCTTCACAAGACTCAAGGTGGGAGACTTCTTCAAGATAGTAAGTATGTGAATCTATGCAATACATCATCAATCTTCAAAAAAAAGAAAAAGGACAAGAATAAGCAAGGAGTGAACTCATCCATAAGGCCTTTTAGAGGCAACAATGTACTATCTTTCCCCATCAACCGAGGCTGAGATAACAGCCAAGAGTGGCAGCCCCAAGCTTACACGATCAACATAATTATAGAGCTCAAAAGGGAGCTAAGGTTGTAGCCAAAGATAGGCACACAATGCCCCAAATTTTGCCACAAGAAGCCAAGGAATGGGCTTATAAATGCAACCATCACCCCCTTTCCTCCACACACTCATTCGGCCCCCAAGGTTCTCTGGCGTGGAAAGTGACTAAGGGAGGACGGGCGGCTCAGGGAGGTGGCAGCACGAAGGCAGTCACAAACCAAGAAGGTGCACCGAGTGAGGTAATTCCCTCAACACCATCACACTCTAGCATCATGCTAGAACAATAGATAGTCAAACATAGAAGCTCAAATAGGATATCCACCACAACATGAGCAAGCATCACGTTAGGCAACTCGAGAGTTAGCCAAACAACAATAGCATGTACAAGTATCACATAAGCTCAGCCTCAACAATCAAGAACCGCAATATAGAATTTTTCCACAATCTTACTAAAATAAACACCAAGTACTAGAATCACAGGAACAAGACTTGGTATAGCAGATGAAAACAAACTCTCCCAGTAAATAAGAACACCCAAGTTCCGAAAGCGATAATCAACCAAGAACTCCAGAATTTCGGAATAAATAAAAGGGAGGGGGAAAGGGTGACTTAGCTTTAGGCCGAGAGGGAGACGGCGACGGCTGGAGCAGCGAAATCTGTCTACGGGGACGCGGAAGCTCCTGAGGGGCAGCGGCGGTGCTTGCCGACCGACGACGCCGAGTCACCGTGGAGGCGCGGCCTCTTGAATTATTTAAGGATTTGGGCCACTTTAGTTGGAGATGGGCTACTATAATTATTTGGGCTAAGCTGATATGGTTAAATTCAATAGTGGGCTGATCTGTACTTTTTTAAGATGGACCACTCCTTAAATAGTTGAGATTTTGGCTGCAAGATTATTTTGTTTTGGATCAAGGATTTAATTTAAGTTGGGTGATGGAATTATAATGGAAAATAGTGCCGGATGGAATTAATTTACGGAGGAGCTTGGGCTGAAATTAATTTGGTCTTATGCTAGAATTATAATTAAGTTCTTGGGCCATGATTAATTAAGGGCATGCATTCTAATTAAAGTTTAAGAATTTTCTTAAGTCTTGTTCGTAAGTGGTGTTGTTTAAAAAAATGTTATCTCCGCGAGTTAAAGGTGGAGTCAGGAGAATTCAAGTTAAGGAGTTTTAAGCGAACGAGTTGGGCTTTCGAACTAAAGTATTTTAGTGAGCTTTCAGTTTAAAGTATATTTACAGTTTTTATGAAAAGTATTTAGTGGGCTTTCTGTTAAAAGTACAGTTTTATGAGAAGTATTTTTTGTGTGCTTCTATTTAAGATGTGATGTTAAGTGCGAGCTTGCTATTTAATGTGAAGTATTATGAAAAATGCTATTTGCTTGGTGTTATTATATGATGCTATGTGTTGCTTTACGAGTGCTTATGAAGTGTAGCTTTTGTTGAAGTTTTGAGTTCGGCTTTGACCGATAGAAAAATGAGTTTGTTCCAAATATATTTACGAGGAAATAGAAGTTTTGAAAGATATTAGTTCGGCTTTGACCGGTAGAAATGAGTTTGTTCCAAATATGCTTACGAGGAAAATAAAGTTGCGAAAGTTATGTCAAGCCATGTTTTGTTTTGAACTTTGCCTATCTAATTGACTAGCAAGGCGATGTCCCTACTAGTCCAGGAGTTTCAGTTTTGTGAATTCGGGTTTGTAAGTGGGATGAGCCCATACATTCCGTTTCACCAGGAGTTAGTGAATCCGGGTTTGTAAGTGGGATAAGCCCATACATTCCGGTTCACCAGGAGTTACGTGAATTCTGTTCACTAGAAGGTTAGTGGGCTTCTGTTCCCCAGGAGTTAGTCAGATACGGCATATGTTCTAGGAAAATAGATCGACATATCACTTTTGAAAAAGGAAAAAAAGGAAATGTTTTAGTGTTCTCGGACCTTTTCCTAAAACCCTGAGTTCACTCAAAGAGTGGCTTGACAAAACTAGTTCTTCGATAAAATATATTTCGGCACGTGTCCACTGAGTACACCAAGTACTCAGCCCTGCATATGTTTTAAAAATGTGCAGGTTGAGCAATGATGACGGTGGGTGGTGTTGAGCATAGACGATGAAGATCCTTCGATAGAATAGTACTCGGATGCGACGTGTCTCCATACACGACGTTATCTGCTCTTGACTCTTCCGCTGCAATGTAAAAGTCGAGTTTGCGCTCTTTGTATCGTGTACTCTGATATATATTATCTGAGTTATTTCGGTTCAAGTTTCAGTTGTGCCACAATTTTCCCATTTCTTCCCCGCTTCTTTCATCCTCCCCTAGTCGCGATCAACCGGGCTTTCTATCCTTAGAAAGTGCGGTCGTGACATGCCACGCAACTCATGAGTTAAGATTCTTTTTTAAACTACTGGATGCAAAAAGAATTGAAAATACTAAAGTAACTACTAGACCTAAGAAACAAGAAAAAACACGTACGCATGCATGACTCAAGAAATGACTTAACTAAGGAAAGTTTATCAAACTACTAGGTCAAGTAAAATAGTTTCCCAAAACAGTTAGACAAAGATGTAAGAAAAGGCAATGGGACAGATTTCTCGATTTAGCTAATGTGACAGATAAAGCTACAAAGCAAACAATCAAACAAACGGATCTGAGTCTAACTACCAACGATCTTCATCTTCTTCAACAAATTGACATAAGCATGAACGAAACAGAGCATCAAACACAGAGAAACAGAGCAAACTCAGATCGGGCTTCAAACATTATGATTAAGAAGAAAAAACTACCAGATCTAAACTACCAGGTCGAGCAAATCGAAAGCAACAGTAAAAACAGCCATAATCATGCAGATCCAAATTAGTATGTATCCGATCAACAACTCCAAACCACAATCCATAATAGATCCATCTGATCCCAACTCAATCACATCCACATCCAACAACTCCGATTCACCGATTTAATAACTAAACAACTCCAATTCAACCGTTCTCAACTCCGATTCATTAACCAATTGTGAAAAGCATCAAAATCAGTAAAAATCAATATCAAGCATCAAAACCAACATAAAACATAAAACATGCTTCAAAGTGAAAAAAGTTTAAAACAGAATAGCAGTCGCCGAGCTTCCGACAAAGAAGTTCGCGGCGAGACAAAAACAGTAGTAATGTAAAAAGGATTGTATCTTCGCCCCCTGGGGACGGTGTTACACCACAAAACTAAGCTAAGCCGCCACAAAATGCCCAGAATTTCCCCATTGATGCCAAGTGCGTGTGTGAAGTGAGCTAAAACTAAGGAGTGTGTTGAAACTAGTGAGAAGTGCTGCTCTCTTCAAAGTGGTTGTCCTTTTATATAGTTGAGGCACGGATCCCTAGGGCACTCCTTCTTCATGATTCGTCATTTTTGCCCTCCGAAAAAGGATCATTTAGAAATTGCTCCTTACTCCACTTTTGCTTCCTGCCAGCGTTTTCGTCATTTCCTCGGTCAGGTAGATTTCTAGCGCTTTTCACTTCACTTTTCCTCACTTTCATCTGCCCAGTTGATATACATGCATTTCCTGGGCTGGCAGATTTTTCACGCACCTGAACTGACAAACACTTATTAGTTTACTGAAATCACAGAATTTAACCCCATAACCGATGCATGAAATGAACCTTATCAGAACCGAACTAACTTCCTCTCTCTTTATGGAGTACTCCATCTGTCCCATTAGAAATGAAACGTTTTTTTTTGTGTTGTCCCATTAAAAATGAAACGTTTTCTAAAATGGAAACAATACCCTCTCTCTTACTTTATTCTGTCTTCATTAACTCACAAAACAACACTGCATAAATCTCGTGCCGGAAATCAAATGTTTCATATTTGTGGAGACGAATGGAGTATTTGTTTTCTCCACATAACTCACACACCACATTTCAAATTCACATCACTTAATCAAATTCTTTGGATTCTACCAATTGTTTTTGTGCTCAACTGCCAACCAACACAAGGTATGTTCTTCTTGTAATTTATGAGCTTTGAACTTAAATTCTTTCATTGATAGTAGTAGTTTGGATTGGAGTTTGATGAGCAATGATGAATTTGCGAGTATTGGATTATTGGAATTAATTATTGTTTGATGTGCTTGACTATGTTTGATCTTAGTGGATGAAAATTTGAATACCTCATTTAGGGTTTATTGATTATTGATACGCATAGTTCAAGTTCATATATTGTGAGACTATTGTGAGACTTGATTATTGATACGCATAGTTCAAGTTCATAGTATTGTGAGACTATTTTATCTTGCATGAATTTGTATATTTAGTTGTTTTGCTTGATCTTGGTATATTGTTGAAAAATTTTGCAATTAATTTGGGGATAGAGATATATGCGGGTTGAAAAAATGATCATGATAAGGTAGATAATTTGATTTGCATATTTTATGCCTTGATATGATTAAAGTTTGGGATTGCTATTATTATGTATTGTATCCTACTACTCCCTTCGTCCCAAGGAAGATGACCCCTTCCTTGGGCGGCACGGGATATTATGCACATTTATTTTGTGTGTTAGTGGAAAGAGTAAAGTAAGAGAGAAAGAATAAAGTAGAGATAAAGATGTTTCCATTTTTAGTAAGTCATCTTGATTGGGACAAACCAAAAAGGAAAGTGGGTCATCTTTAGTGAAACGGAGGGAGTACAATTTTCTTCATTCTATGCTCACATTGCGAAATTGTAGGTACAAAAGGTATCCCAAAGAAATTTCCAAGAACAGGGATAACTTATGAGCTTCAAAGAATGTCAAGCTAAAGACGTTAGCCAAACGCTTGTTTGGAGGCAACCCAACATTGGTATCATCTATTTTTCATATTTAATTTTGTTTTAAATTTATTTGTTTTCTTAGTTTACTCACGTCCCTACCGACTTTTCAAACTTTATCTTAACGTAGTTTTGAATAAGTTTGGGGGGATGAAGTGGTGGACCATGAGTTTCGTTTTTTGCTTATTTTTGCTAGTTTAGATTAATTTGTTTTTGTTAGTTTTGGTTTTATTTTATTTTATTTGTTTTTTTTTAAATTCGAGGTGAATATTGTCATGAGAAAAACATATAAAACTTAGAAATACTCATGTTTAGGGACATTACACTGAGTTGCCCATGATGAAAAGTTTACTATGTTTTGTTTGAGTTGACTTGATACATTGATTTGAGAGTTCCGTGAGAAAGTGCATAGTTAATAAATTGCTTGTTTGCCTTGGATTTGAGCCATAAATTTCTTTCTTGTGTGATTCATATGTATTCATATTTGTCCAATTTTTATATTTTGATTCATCTACAAAATTATTTACTCATTTTTTAATGATTTTTAAAAAAATAAATTCTCTTTCTCTCTTACTTTATCCAATTTCTCTTCTCTCTCTCCCTCATATTTTACCAGTTGCGTGTTAAATTTTGTATCATTCGTAAATGAAACTAGGTATGTCAATTCAACCCGAAAACTGCTGGTTAGCCCTAATAGCCGACAATTTTTAAAGTTTAGTTTGTGAAATTTATAACTCGAAAAAATTCATAGCTCAAATGACCCTAAACCAAATAGTTGCAATCCGATAGAGTTAGACAAAACTTACTCGAGACACGTAGGGTGGCCCAGAAATGAGATAATTCTTCATTTTTTAGTTTTCAATTTTCATTACATTTTTACATTTTAAAAGTTATTAAAATATTTTTTTAATATACTTGAAAATAGTAATAGATGCGTTTTCTTTTCGGCACGAAGATTCAAAAAAATTGTGTTAGGTGAGTTTAAGTAAAGGGAGAATAAAGTGGAAAATGAAAAGGTAGAGAGATGAAGAGAGAATAAGTAAGAGAGAGTAAAGTAGGTGTGGAGAAATGTGTTGACTTTT
>NW_024598587.1:0-80925 GCF_004379255.2 Salvia splendens | reverse complement strand
GACTGCGCAATTCAGCCAGAAAAGTGTTTTCTCGACCAGTAGGTTACGTTTTCAATTTGACCGACCTAAAAAGGTTATTTTGACATGAATTTTTAACTGGAAGTTATTTGATGAGTCTACTGCATTGTGGTAAAATTTTAGCCCCAACGAAAGTCGGGTAATTTTTAATAATTTTACAAAATAATATCGCAGTGCTGCCAGATTTCTATCCTTACAAAAAAAAACTATGTTGTTATGTGAAATGATATACATGATTTATATAAGTGTCTAAGGACCATTCTATGATGAAGATGTGTTTATCTGTTGATGTAAACTATGGTGTATTTGTCTTGTGTTGATGAACGATTGGGGTTGGGTAAATTAAAGAGACGATGGAAGGAACGTTAGGACATGCATGTTTTTGAGTCGATAATTGAGAACTGATTTATGATACACATGTTATCTAAAGGTGATAACTCGTGCGTGAAATGTGATAACAAAGGGAAAGCAGTACTTAAAATCTCAGGTCGATAATGAAATTATTTCGATGGGATCAAAGATAATATGACGTCTTTGAAAATGTTGTTTAAAGTGTGGGATGATGAAAGTACATGGATATGAAATTGTTTAATACGACTATGCCAAAAATGATGAATACTGTTGTGCACACCCGATAAGTAAAATCGGCGAATATGTGATTGGACTTCTATGAGTTTGGATAGATGAAATTCTAAATGATTGACATTACATGAATTGTGAAACGTGAAGTATGATTGTGAACTTGTATTGGTTGATGTTGAGATTTGCTATTACGTCCACGAAACTACAAAAAAATTTTTTACTTGAAGAAAATACATGTTGCTTCCATGAACGACAAAAAAAAATTATGCTAAAAATTTCATGACTATGAAACTGTGAAATGCAAAGCATGATACGCGTGTAGTTGCGAGTTATGATTGTGATACAGATGAGCATGAACTGCATGATTTATGAAATGCGATTCCATGGATTATTGATTGATTGAGTGTTGCTATTCACATATATGTACGATGTTTGTTATGCTATGGAACACCAAATGATTTATACGAATAAATGTGTTGATTGTGCAATATATGGATGACTTTTATGTGGTGAAAATTCATGACCGATGAAGTACGAGGTATTGTATAGAACCACTATTAACGTGAAATGTGGAACTTTTGAACCTTGTTGCGAACGTAGGAGCAATATGAAGCTTGAGTTAGGTAATGATCAAATGTACGTTGAAGTACAAGACTTCAAGCTATGCTAGAGATTATAGAGTGCCTAAGAAGTAGGCCAGACTGAATGTGCTAGAACTTAGTTGTAAGTTGACAACTGCAATATCACTTTCCTGAGTGATAAACCAATGAAAGTATATATTTCAAACTTTGGTGTATCCTCACAATGGTGAGATCATACCTAAGATCTAATAAAACTATGCAGTCTTGTATACCATGCCAAAGTGGCGATGCGACACATATACGACGATGTTTACGACACCTTAAGACCACGTGTACAATGGTAACGCTTTTCAAAAACTACGTGGCATGGCAAGACGACTTTGAGAATGCGACCATCAAGAAAAAAAGGTTAGGAAAATTCGACGATACGATGAATCTCAACTTGGAATCCACGATTTCAATAGAACGATGTTACCATGTTCAGACTCGCGAAAAATGTGCGAGGGAGTGCGACCCTCGTAGCTAGAATGAGCGATTTTAAATCAACAGTACTTACTTGGATTCTCAGTTCTCTACGGGACGTTTTGAATAAACGTGAGCCTTGTCTATTTAAACACCTTGGTTGACTCCTAATTTCCAAGTAATACCCATTATTTTTTTTTCCCTATATCGAGTCATGACTCACTTGTCTCGAAAGTTTGTGTTTGCCTTTGTAACGTTGGATAGCTTGATTGAGTAGTCTCCTTTGATTCATCATTCATAAGGACAATATTTTGACCTTATGAACTTCCGTCCTTGAACTTCATTCCTAAGGTTGTTTGCAGTTATGACCTTCAGTATGATCACACCTCCATACATGTTTTCTTCAAAGAATGGAATATTATTATTGGAACTACTGGTTTACCTCTTTATTTTGTAACCATGTAGGTGACAAGTTCTTTCTTGCAGAAGTGAAATTCTTTTTAGCTCGGTTTCACTACATATATTGTTTCATACTCAATGATTTTTTTTTCTTTCTGCAACACCAAGTTAAGGCTATCCCGTTCTCTTCTTCCTTAACGGGTTGATGGTGTTAAATTTCGGAAAAGTTCCATTCACTTTGAGTTGTCTTTAACAAACCCGCGAACCCATTGATGTGATTTCATCTTTTTCCAATAACATGATGTTGTTGAACCATCATTTGTACTACTTCATGACATTTGTCTATGTATCTAAATCCTGCCGCGACTGATTATTTTAGGCCTTGACATGTTTGAACGATACCATTCATTGCTGTCCGGAATTTTTGCAAATTGTGATCTAGCAGTCGGCTATGGAATTTGAGAATTTTTGCAGTTTCATCCTGTTTCCATGACCTATCTCATGTTCTTTCGAACTCTCATCAGAAGTAAATTCTCAAATCTCTATGGGTTTTATTGATACCTCTAAACCATTTAATTCTCAGATTGGACGGGTTGAATCCAATGAAACTCAATCATTGCAATTGTTGTTCTTGTTTCCTTGATTAATTTGGAGCCTTCCCGACTAAAGACATCCTTAGCAATGTTGCAACAATTTGAAATCTATTCATATCCAAGTAAGACTGTTGGGTCAAATTTCGAATCCTTGATACTAGACGGTAGAAAATGCAGTAGTCGACTCGGATTTACACAAGGAAAAAGTTTCTATAGTCAGACATGCTCAAAAATGACACACCGACCCGAAGAGTCGACATAACCGACGAGATACATATATGAGTGAATGATCGATTGAACGATAAGCGAGTAAAAGAATATGAGAAGATGTATTTAAGGTCACCATCGCGCGAGGAAATTGCAGAGGAAGTACAAGCCCCTTCATAGAGTTTATTGCACAAAATAAATATCGTCAACAAGAGAGAACATATGAAAGGTGACGAGAAAGAGCCACGGGACGACGATACGATCGAGAAAAGAAATGTGTGATAATACCATGAATATTAGAAAATTATGTGGGAGTTGGAAAAAAAACAATGAGAGTTAATAGAAATCGTTATGGAACTTAAGTTAGTCGCACACGATTTGCAAGTTATGGCGATGAGGGATATCGACGTAATTCTAGGAATGGTTTGATTAACCACGAATTTTGCGACGATTCGTTGCAAGGAGAGACAATTATATCTGCAAGCCCCGTGGAAGGTACCCACCATATCATTATCCTTTCCGTTATTGTTTAATGACAAACTAGAGGATGTTCATTCTCTTGAGTCATGTTTGAATGGAATTCATTACCTTCCTTAGTTATGCTTGATGTGGTTAGTTCGCGAAAACGCAAAATGTAAGGAATAATCGAACAAACTAAAACGACTTCGATGATAATTTATAGAAGAGAAAACAAGAGTTTATTTCGAACCAAAGGAGTTTGAATGTCTTTTACATACACAATAAGCTATCAACTAATTACACGAAGAAAGGAAACGAAATATAAGAATTTTAATGGCACTTCGGGCCTCTCCTTCAGGCCCGAAATCACGGCTCGTTTTTGAGCAATCCGTCGGGCCGAGGGCAGTGGGCCAAGCCCGGAAACAATGCGGCAGCCCAGGTTTTGCCCACCTACAAAGTGATTCAAACATCTTTAAATTAGCTAAGAAACAAGAATGGTTAATGAAGTTTTTATTTAAGAAAGGGGGCAAACTTCTTTTAGCATGGTAGACCAAGAACTTGCCTAAAGAGGCAAGTCAAAGCCTGCATTCTCCCTCCCTCAAACAGCCGCTGCACCACTTTTGTACCATATGCAAAGTGCAAACAAAACATTAAATACCTAAAGACAAGAGGAATTAAAGGAACACCCTTTTGGAGAGATGAAACAACAATACCTTAGTGAAGAGAGAGTTAGAAAATGGCAAGGTCAGCCCTGCAGTACCTGTTCCTAACAGCCACCTGCTCTCCCTGCACATCCAAACAAGTAACCTTAATGAAGGGAGTACTTATGCTCCAAGAAAGAGACGAATGAAATAATTGAAAGGGTGGTGAGGATCACCAACAAGGGATTTTCAGCAAAATTAAAACAAAGAGGCTGGACAGCCCATTTAATTCTTCTACGTACATCTTTCTTGCCTATAAAACCCTCTCCATACCACCGTTAGACACCCCCCACACAATTTGAAATTTCAGCCACAATAGCAAGTTTGAGAGTGTGAGAGCTTGGAGTAGAGTTTCTGCAGAGTTCTTGCAGACAGCTCCCAACCCATAGGTAACATTTTCTTCTTTCTTCCCAGGGAGTGAACTTTGAGGATTTTGGAAACTAGAAATTCAAGCTACTGTCATTTTCAAGAGGTAACACACTCCTCACCCAAAGTCTCAAATTTGCTCCATGTCATCACATAGTTATAAACCCACAACCATGATTTCTTCACAGAGAACACCAGAACTCCATCTTAACAAAACTACTGTCAAGTTTTAATTTTGTGACGTGATATATTTAGAATAAGAACATGCTTTTATAGAATTTAAATACTCCCAACACCAAAATAGAGAGCCTCCATAGCTACTGCCCGTGAAGCCTAATTGAAATAAGATAGGATAAAAGACTTAGCTTAGAGGGAGGTCGTCCGGCGATGCGCGACGGGAGACAAAGAGCTCCGTCGTGACGTCGTCAGAGGAAACGGCGGCTGGTGGTGGCGCCGTGAGCCGTGAGCGACGGAGGCGGCAATGTTACGCCGCCAAGAGGAGCCGAGAATGAGGGAGAGAAAGAGAGCTAGGGTTCCTAGCTAAATTGGGGATTTTGAAAATGAGAAGGAAGAAAGGGGAAAAGAGTTGACCGATTTTAGTTTTGGAATAAGGGTATCCACAATGGCGGCGAGCGGGCCGGCTAGCCCCGGGGGTCCGCTCGCCGAACCATTGTAACCGGCGAGCGCCATTTCGGCGAAAAAATCGGCGAGCCCACGCCGATTTCCAGGCGCTGGCCGATGCGCTCGCCGCCATTGCAGGCCCCGGATCGGCGAGCGATCGGCCAGCGGATTTTTGTTTTTTTTTAATTTACTTTTTTTAATTTAAATAAAAATTAAAATTAAAAATTAAAAATTAAAAAAACGGTAATTTTAGGGAGCTGGCGCCCCTTGGACCCCGCTACTCGGGGCCGCTGCCCCCGAACCCCCGGTAGACGCACATGATCGTCGTTAGACAATTCTTCCTTCTGCTTCTTTGAGCTTTGACATTTTGAATTTAGAGAGATTGAGCGGAAGAAATTAAATTATGCAATTTTCATTTTTTAGGATTTTTAATTGTGTTTTTAAAATTTTTCAAGAATTTTATGTTGTAATTTTTTTTAATTAATGTACTTTTTTTAATTTAATAATATTATTGAATTTTCCCGTATCAGTGTCGTAAATTTAATTCCGTATTTTGTGTGATTGTTAATTATTTGTTTTTTATAATTACGAGTGATGTGGATAGGCTATTGCTAGGCTATGGCTGGGCTATTTGCTTGTCCTGATGATGTGGCAGGAGGATTTTTAGTGCTGATGATGTGGCAGGAGGAGTTTGTGACTAGGCTATGACTGAGCTATGGCTGGGCGAAAACCATTGTGGATGCCCTAAGGAATTGGGCCATTTCCATTTACACCTTGGGCCAAAAGGAATTAATTTGAGGAAGTATCAGTTGGGCCTTTAAAGAAAATTGGAAGTATGTGTTAAGAATTTAAATTAAATCATGGCCTCCTCTAAGTTGCTCAAATATTTGATGTTAAGAAGTGGTACGCTAATTAATTCCGAGCAGATGAATAGACTTCGGAAAATTTCTATGCTTAAACAATTTTACATAGGAGGTAACGCTCAAAGACTTTTATGAATGAAGGAAGTAAAGAAAAAGAATAAAATGATCACGCACTTAGGATGCATTCACGTTTGAGTTCAATTGGCTCCTTAAGCCTAATTGAGTATTATTTGTATGTTACTAAAAGGGCGTCTTCGCGCGTTATCTAAAATCAAGTCAAGGAGTTTGTGGGCTAAGAGATAGCCTTTGAGGTGGGCATTCTTTACAAAACATGATTTTAGTATGAAAATGTGAATCTTTTCTCAAATATGTTTGTCATGCCATGTTTTGCTTTTATGATTACCTATCTGCTTGGTTGTGCCAATTAAGTAAAATCGAATTCGGGTCCCAGTAGCGCCGCAAACCCTACTCGGACTAGTGTACACATGAGGGGACCGTGAGCTAACATAGGAGTTGGCTGGTCCAGTGACCGTCGTGGAATGTGGCCACATTCCCGGTTCACATCAATATCAGATATGGTATTTAAGTTATGTGATTGCGTAATAGAATTTATGAAATGAAAGGAATTTAGTGACTCGGGCCTTTTTAATAAAAACCCCGTGATCACTCAACTGTGGTTGACAAACTAAATGGAAATTATTTTGGCACTGTGCCCACTGAGTATATCAAATACTCAGCCCTGCATGTTTCTTTTCTAACGTGCAGGTTGAGCGTGGACGAGGAGGCGAAGGGGTTGGGAAAAGACTATTAATAAGTAGTAGGTAGCCCAAAGTAGTATGTCTTCATACATATTATTTTGTCTTGGACTCTTCCGCTACAAAGTAGAATTATGTTCGAGAGATTTATGAACTTAGTCGATACTCTGATTTCATTTTGACTATATACCCATTCGCCTTTGAAACCATTATTTTGAGTTGCTTTTTCACTTACGTTGCTCCATGACTTATTAATTTGTGTTTAGTCGCGAAATAACTACAGTCACTAGTACTAGGGAGTTGTGGTCGTGACAACATATTAAAATTCCTCTAAAATCTCAACCATTCCTTAGAGCATGGAATACAGAGGAGCAAAAACAATTATGAAATGCAGAAAAATAATATTCCAATAGAAGAGGATTCACATATTTTGACATTAGTAAGAACATCATCGGTGCAAGAAAATTGCATCGTGGAGACGGTTATTATCCAGCTTTTTGCCATGTTTGAATCTAGCTCAGATTTCAGTATTGAAAGCCAATATATAAACGCCGAAATTTCTCTTTTCATTGAAAGGATTCATTGTAATTTATTTTCCAAAACATATCATTAGTGTAAATCACATTAAATTTGTTGAGTAGTTGTGGGTACGTTTTGTAATTGCAACCCACATTTAAATATATTTTTATCATTAATATAAATCACATTAAATTTGTTGAGTGATCGTGGGTGATGTTTTGACACTACCACCCACATTCAAATACTCAATATATTTACATCGGTTACATAATTTCTAGGTCATTGATTTAATTAGATACCACATTAGTATAAATCAATAAATTACATCATTTAAAGGTATTTTAACGGAGAAAAAAAAATGTAAGCACAAAACTTATAAATATACAAATTCATACCCAAAACTCTATAAATATTCAAAATTAATGTCAAAACTCGCCTTTTATATATGTATAGATGAGACAGATGGAACAATTAATTTGAAAAACCTTCTCCTATATGTATAACTCTATTTTAACTTTTAAACTAGTATCACACCCATATATATGGATACATGGATTAAGATATTTTTTAACATTGATATATATGGGACAATAAATTAGTTAAATGAAATTAGAAACATTATAAACATGAAACAATTAATCATGAAACAATTTGATCACAAATTATAATGTTCCAATATTGATGCCACAATCAATGGAATCACAACACCACCATTTAAGCTGCAAAATTCTACATTGGACCACATGAGATGAAAATTACACGGGCACATGCAAGTTGAACCCAAGAATAATACTATATTTTTATTTAATTGGAAAATTAGTTGATCAGTTATCCAGCCTCTAATACAGCAAGCAAAGACACCACCGTTCAAATCATAGATTTTTCTTTTTATCAAAAATTAAATAAGAACAACTATTGAAATTTGATCAATATCTTATTTTAATGCAACTAAAATGTCAACCATCACATTACCTCCTTTTAGGAGTTGTCGATTGGCGGCGCACATGGGTGTTTTGAAGCTACATTCAATAACATTATTTCCTCAACTCAAGAGGAATAATGTTATTGAATGTAGCTTCAAAACACTCATATGCTTGAAGGGCTTCTCGAATTTGGGTTTTGGTTGATTCCCACCTTGGAGAATCATTTTCTCCTAGGTTGCTCAAATCAATCAAAGGGAGCTTCATGCTTACACAACTCAATTTTATGAATAAAAACCTAGGTAGCTCTCTTCTTGTAGAAAAACTCAAATCAGCTTGGTTCTGGTTATGGTATAGTTTCCATTTTATAGGGCTATTTATAGATCTTGGTTGTGGTTATGCTCTGTTCGGTTTGCAAGATTGTATCCGAGATTAAATTTGTAGTGTGTTTGGTTCATGAGATTCAACCCCACAACTCAATCATAGATGGATCATGAGATAATTAGTCATAGCTAACCCCTACGACTAAAATAATCTCACAACTCAGTCCTAGGTTATATTTTGTTATTATTTTATCTTGGAAACCAAACAGTTGGCGGTTTAATTATTCATTAAAAAGCTCATTTAGTAGGGATGGGTAAGCATGAATACTTGGTAACATAGTACGGACCAAACTAACCTAATCCAATCCAATACAGACTCAAATATTACCCACAACAACTAACTCTATACTACTACTACTACTACTACTACTAATACTACTATTTTAATTATTTGTACTTTAATTTTAATATTTTTTAAATTTTATTCACTCAAATTATTTATATATTATTCAAAATCTCTTTGCAATTGATTTTTTTTTTTCAAATAATTATAGGAAGATAAATTTGAATAGACATATTTAATGTCCCATCTATCTCATATAAATAGTCCACTTCTATATTTGGTGACTTTATTGTTCCATCACTTTCTCTCTCAATGTTTCTCATATTTTACCAATTTTGCATCAACCTATGTCGTACCAAAAGTGTCTATTCTTATGGGACGAAGGGAGTAATATTTAACGTGATTAAAAAATTATCTAATAAATATATACGAAATACAATTAAAATTAGAAAATTATAGGAATATAGATGATTTAATTCTCACATAAATTTTTTTTTTAATTTAGAGTACTACAATTTATTAAAAAACATTCAAAAATACATTTAAAAAAAACTGATAAAACAATAATTTAATTTATAGGTTACCCAACCTAGCTTGAGCTAGGTTGAGTCTAAACTTATAGAAAGAAAATGCAGCCCAATCTAGCCTACTTTAGTCATGGGCCTGAGTCTAGAAAGGCCTGGGCATGCGCCGCCAATTGATAACTCCTAAAAGGATGCAATGTGATGGTTGACATTTTATTTGCATTAAAATAAGATATTGATCAAATTTCAATAGCTGTTCTTAATTTTATTTTATTTTTGATGAAAAGAAAAATGCTCAAGCTAGGTAAACAAAGAGAAATAAGCCTCACAAACCACAAGAACAAAACTCACCCAAACCAACACCAAAAGTAAAGAAAAGTTAAAAACTAAAAACATCTATACCAGGGATCTAGCCTCTAGGTATCAAAAACAAACACCAACCCAAAAATGTTTACATGTTGTTAATGGTTTAGGACTTTTGTTAATAATTTAGTGGGCAGAAAGTAACTATTGGATCTAGCCTTTAGCGGCGTAACAAATGGGGGTATATCTTCCTCCCCTTCAGAGGTAGAAAATGATGGACCTCCTGTGTTCAACCCGGACCTGGTGACAACGGGAACGAATGCTGTTCTTATCTTCCAATTTCCCTCGGAGTCTCTCCAGTTCCCGGTATTGTTCCAGCGTCCACGATTCGGGCCCAGGTACAGCAACTACAAGAAATAAGAAATAACAAAGTAAATAAACTATTTACACTAGTGTCTCAAACACAAGCACATAAAACGTCATCCATCCCCGGCAACGACGCCATTTGAAAAGCCTGCCTTTTAAGCTAATCCTTTATAACCCTCTGAAACACAATCAAAATTAAACACGTATAGCATATACCGCTTGGTCAAGTCTAAGAACGGATGGCTCAAGCTAAGCACAGCTACTGATGGCTGTTTGTGCTCCAGATTGAAATTTGGGATGTCTTTCAAGACCTTAACCCGCACTACTATCGTCTTAGTAGAGGGAAGTACGGGTCGAATCGCACAGGAATGGTTGCGAATGGAATTGAGATTGAGACATTTTGGGGGGTTTTGGCTGCTGCCACGCTTTTGGGGGTTAAGATTTACCTAAGAAAATAAACGACTCAACTTATAAAACTAAACTTATCAAGTTAAATAAGAACATGATGGAAGTAAATAACCAACTGATCAACTAGACTGATAAAGCGAAAAGCAAAAAGCATGTTGGGACCACTGACACAAATGCGCGCACTCCAAAAAGCTGTGAAAACTAGAAAAGGTGACAGAAACATGCAGTTTAACTAACTACCATCTTCTTCTTCTCCAAGAAACTAAAAGCGAACATCAAACAACAGATTTGAACAGAGCATGAACATTAACATGAAATAAAACAGACTCAACACAGATCCGTATGAGATCCAACGTAAATAAGACAGATCTAGATAATCTACTCTATTTTCATGCACCCAACTAGCTGAAAGCACAAAACTACCAACGTGAAAACAAAAAGAGAGCTGAAACTAAACGCATCAGGGTCATCATAATTGAAATCCACAGATCTAACACAACAAGAACTAAAAACTCCATTTCATAAAGGATCGGCGGTGGAAATATCCAAACTCAGGTTCCAAACACAAAATGCACGATCTAAACACAACGGAATTGAAACTAGAGTAGTTAATAATTAATTGTTAATTAATCTCCTTTTGACTTTATGAATGAGTTAAATATGGATTGACTTGATTAACATGTTAAATATGAATTGAACTATATAGGTTAGGACCAGAAGCGAGGACTGTAACGCCCCATTTTTCTAAACCTAATTTTTGAACCCTAAAGTACTTGCATTTAATGCTATTAATATTGCAAAGTCCATGAATTAATTGTTGAGTGGAATTGTGGCTAGACTGGGGATTTGTGAAATAAATTACTAAGCGGATTTAAAATAATTCCTTTCCGTGAGGAATAAATATATTGGCCTCAATCTGCGAGTTGGATCGAAAAAATTGAATAAGTGATATAAAAACTCAGTCCATGATAAATAAATTGTGGCTGCACAATTTAAATAAAATACAAAGGGACCGCGAATTAAACTAATTTAACTAAATCATCTCCCTGTTGACTTGGTCACCGAGCTGCATTAATCCAAATTTTTTAATTAAAGATTCTGCAGAGATTTTCCTCCTCCGTGATGAGACTTTTCTCCTCCGTGATCTGTAAATAAATACTAAACAAATTCAAATTAATAAAAAAGAAAAGAAGAAGAATTAGAATTCCACCGCCTTAACCCACGTTAAAACCGTTTCCTCCCCACTTCTCTCCCATATCTTTTAATACCCTCCCTCTATATTATGCACTCCCCAATTAGTTTCTCTTCTAATCGTTCTCTGTAGCAAGAAACCAAGACCTATTCTTTCAACTTCTATTCAAGGTAATCTTGCAAACTCATTCAATCTTCTTGCTTTTGCAACTGGCGAGTACAAAATCGCAATTTATTTACTCGTGACACAATTGCTTGGCATCGCAGTTTGAGAGGAAAAGCAAAACTTGCCGTGAATCAAATTTCTTTTGCTGCTAGGCAATTTCTTCTCCCCAAAGGTACATCCATTCCCCTCTACAATAGCCTCAATTTTGTGCATCTCATAAGCTCCGTAACCAATCTAATAATCTGGTAATAAAAACAAAACCGAATAAAAGATTGAACATTTAACGAATCGGAATCAAGTAAGAACTTAGCTTCGGGGTAAATCGGGGCTGTTTCGGGAATGGAAACAGATATGCCAAACCATCGGACAACTCTGGTCGCGGCGCTGGAAACGATGATGGAGCGGCTGCTCGTGGAGACGATGGCGCGAGAAGAGAGTGTCCGTCAATTGGGGTTTTATCTTTGTTTCACTCGTTTCTGCTTGAGTTTAAATTTGGGGAAGAAGAAAAGGGGGATTGAGAGAGAAAGGGAGAACGACAGATCTGGAAAGAAGAAGTGTTGATTTCATTACTGTAAAAAATTTTTTTATTATTAGTTGAAGACGTTTATCCAAAGTTTGAATTTGAGACCGTATTTGTGTTTGTCAAAAAGGGGAAGAAGCATTGGAATTTTTATATATATATATTACTTTAATAATTGATGATGGTTTTAAAATAGTGGTGGAAGAGTATACGTGTACACGTATAGTGTTGAATGGGAATATGTGTTTCTAAATTGTTTTATTCATCTAATACCATTAGTATTTTATACTAAAGTAGAAAGGGATAAGAGTATATGTGTACGTGTACGATGGAGTATTTTAGTTTGTTTTTCTTACTCCCTTTTGCCCCATTTAATTTAATTGGTTTATTTAATTGGTTTATGCCTGTCTTTTATGCGATTTGTTGGTGCTTGATCGCTCGGAGTTAATCGAAGTACCTAAGTTTCTAATTAAGAAAGTTTATAATCATGATCGAGAAAATAATTGGAGACATAGGATGCATGCATTTTATTTATTTGAAAAGTGTGTTGATTTATGTATAATCAAAATTCTAAAGGTGAATTCTCGCAAGTGAATCGTGATACCAAGGGGAAGAAAGTACTTGAGAATTAAGCAGTCGAGGTGGGCTTTCTTTTGCTAAACTCTTTTACACTTTCAAAAGTATGATTATGGTGGAATAAGGGTGGTTTAAATTGTTATGTCATGCCATGTTTATTTTGATGATGAGATTGTCGCCTGATGCCTAGTTTGTGAGTTTGCTCCATTAGGCTATAGGGCTATGTTGAGATTGTTGCCTGATGCCTAGTTTGTGAGTTCGCTCCATTAGGCTATAGGGCTATCTTAAACGAATTTGGGTGAGTAGGGCCGCAAACCCTATCAGGATAGTGTACACAGGTGGGATCGTGAGCCGTCCTTGCTAGTCGGCCGGTCTCGTGGGCGGAATAGTGTGGCCACACTTTCGTCGCACTATGGACAGAGGATGTGATTGAATGATTGTTGAGAAAGTGGGGAGATTGTTTTGACTGACCAGTCTATGAAATTGTTTTGTGATACTCGATGCTATTTCTTTTCTAAATGTAAAACTCGAGTTCACTGTGGTATGGATGACATAACTTTCATCAAATGTTTTCGGCATAAGCCCACTGAGTATATTAAGTACTCAGCCCTGCATGTGTTTTCCCTATGTGCAGGTTAAGCGGCGACGAGCAATTGGTGGTGTTGAGAAATTTAAAATTGAAGCATGGTTTGGTTAGTTGTGTACTGCTAGTGTCGTTGTGTCTCCACACATGACGTCACTCTTTCTCTTGGACGCTTCCGCTGAGACATTGTTTTTACTCGTCAATCTTTTAGCTTTGAACCTAATTATTTGGATAATGTCAAACTCTTGGCCCCTTTTTATTAAATATTAATTATTGGTCAAACTCTTTACTGAAACCCTAGTTTCCTTCGTCTGTTTATTAAGTTCTTTTAATCACGATCGCCCGTATTTATTAACCCTAAAGGGCGGTCGTGACAGTTTGGTATCAGAGCCTCAGTTTCTTTCCGCTCTGGACCCAAGAGTCTTTTGGAGTCAAAATCTATCCTTGTATTAATTGGCTAAAGTGTTAAACGTCGAAGGCTCAACACCACAACTCGTCACGCCCAACCACAAAAGAAGATGTAAGAATATTTTGGCGACTTTTTAAATGAATTACTGAAATCTTTGAAATTCGATGGAAAAATGGTTCCTTGTGAAAATGACAATTTTGAGGTCTATAGGTAATTTAAAGTAAATGCTATGGATTTTGGAAAAAATTGTGGTCATACGAGACGTGAGACACTGTGGGAGAATGTGATTGAAGGTGAATGTTATGGATATTGAAGTGTGAATATAATCACATGCTTGAGGCGGAGACTTGTTATTACATATTTGAACTGCGAATTTAACTTAAATGACATACATGTTGATTACTTGAGCGGAAATTCATTTTTATGCCTATGTGGTCGAAATTGCATGATTATGAAACTGTGAATACAAAGCATGATGAGTGCATAGTTGCAATTTTGTGATTGTGATACAGATGTCCATGAACTGTATGATTTATGAAATGTGATTCCATGGATGATGGATAGATTGAGTTACTATTTTAAATTTTAATATATGCTGGATGAAATGCCATGGAATGCTAAATGGTTTATATGGATAAACATGTTTGACTGCGCAATACGTTTTATGTGATAATTCATGATTGATGAAGTACGAGGTATCGTATAAAATCATTATGAAAGTGAAATGTGAAATTTTGAACTTTGTTGCAAATGTAGAATCCATATGAAGCTTGAATTAAGCAACGATCGAATATATGTTGAAGTATGAGACGATGAACTATGTCTGTAAAACATAGAGTGCCTAAGAAGTATGCTAGGCTGAACGTGCTCGAACATAGTTGTAAATTGATAACTACAATATCACTTTCCTGTGTGATGGGACAAACGAAAACATATATTTCGACCTAGACGGACTATTATAGCTGCCTATTGTTTTCCCTGGATGATAAGAACAAAAAGAAAGGAAGTTTCTAACGAGATCAAGACAAGAAGAAATGTTAGGTGATGTATCATTACAACGACAATAAATTGTGCCTGTAATCAAATAAAGTGAATGCAATCGTGTATAACATGTTAATGCGACGACGCGTTACAAATATGACAACACTTATGACACGTTAAGGCCGAGAGGGTTATTACCAAGTGAATGACCGCTAGGGCGTGCCAAAAACAATATGAAGATATGACCTTCAAGGACAGTTAATTGCTGTAACGACACCAAGAATCTTGAGTTAGAATTTAGAGTTTTCGAGAACGCCTCTATTATCTTCGGGAAATGACGTAGTGCCACATTTGTAGCTAGAATGGATGAATTTAATTGACAGTACTTACTTGGATTATCAAAAATTTCTTTCTATGAAGCTCCTTGACAATGATATTCTTTTCGTGCATTTAAAACTTTTGATTGACCAGCAATTTGCAAGTGATGCATCACTGTTTCCTTTTAATGAAAGTAGTGACTCATTCTTGTTCCTCTTGAGTCATTTTTGGAGCCATTCTAATCAAGGGCAATTTCAATAGTACTCCTCATGTTGAAATCCGTTCTGGTCCAAGTAAGACTGTTAAATAGATTTCTAAATTCTTGATACAAGACTCTCAAGAAGGACAATGGCTCGATCTCTGCAAACACATATGAGGAATAAGTTTCAAGAGACACATACAAATGATACACCAACAACTCAAGGAGTCGAATATTTTTGCATCTATGCTTAGTTGCAGCGAATGGCAGAATAATCAAACGTTGTGCCATACCTAGATATTAGGTCTTGAGAAACAAAAAGCTGAGAGAAGCCGTGTACATCAAATGATCACGTTTTGCAGCTCAGAATTTATGTAAGTGGTTGATCAATGGATATACGGATAACAACTGAGAGTCGGAATATTAAGGTCGTCGCATAAGATCATCGTTGTACGATAGTATTGGAATGAAAATACGAGCACCCTGATAGATTATGTTATAGGAACGAAGGTCGTCGATGAGAGAAAATCATCCAACAAGTGGCCAACTAAAATGGGAAACAATCGAAAAGAGAAACGCGTGCAAGCACCATCACCACCACCTCCTCCGCCTCCAGTAGACCGAGAAATTGTGAAGATGTTCTTAAAACAAAAACCACCCGTCTTCGATGGAATGGGAGAGCCGGAAAAGGGCTGAGAGTTGGATACGCGAATTGGAGCGTATTTTCACGATTTTGATGTGCAACGATGCGGAACGAATGACTTGTGTGACTTACCAATTGACAAGGTCAGCTGACTTCTGGTGGGATACCAAGATGAAGACCACACCACGAGATCAAGTGGGTAGAATGACTTGGGAGAACTTTAAGGAGGCGATATATAACAAGTACGTACCAAAGAGCTACTGAAAGGCAAATGCAGCTGAGTTTTACAACTTAACCCAAGGGCTTATGTCGGTGACTGAATATGACCGCACTCTGCGATATGACTCGGTATGCACCTGAACAAGTTGACACCGACGAGAAGCTAACTGATAAGTTCCGTGAGGGTCTAAGGCATGAGATAAAGATGGCATTAGCTAGTCGTGGGAGACTTACATACGCGGAAGCGTTGGCCCTCGCACTAGATGTTGAGGCAACTATGCCCAAGGAGAGGGCGATGTGAAACACTACACTGGCACTGCCTCCACCACATTATTCTCGAGAGAAGAGAAAGTGGGATGGGAATAGGACCCACTATGAAAAAAAGAGGTACCAGCCTACCCAAAACCGACCACAGTATGGGGGCAGACAAAATTTCTCTAACTAGAGGGGTGACTTCCGACCTAGACCACCACAATGCAATGTGTGCTCCAAGTACCATTTCAGAGAGTGTAGAATGCAGAACACTACTAAGTGCTTTGATTGTGGAGGAAATGGCCACTTCCCTAAAGAGTGTCCGAGCAAGAATGTGGGGATGGGGTCAAGGCAGAACAATCAAGGATTCCGTCAGCAGCCGAGGGCACCACTAGCGGAACCAAGGGTGAATCGTGATCAACCTTCGCGACAACAACAACTTCACCACCCAAGACTTCCCTCCTTAGAGCATATGCGTTGATTTCTAAACAACCCAAGACTGAACAAGGGAGTCACGAAAACGGAAACTTGGCATGTATGGGCAAACTCCTCGATACATCTATTGTTGTATTGTTTGATACGGGCGCATCGCATCCTTTCATATCAGAACTATGTGTGCCTGCTAATAAATCTGAGCATAAGATGATGGTGACCTCACCAGTGGGAGGGGTAATAGAGATTTCTCGAACATGCTCGAATGTAGAAATTTTTATGGGAGAACTTAAGCTAGTCACGCACAACCTACAAGTCATGGCAATGTGGAATATCAATATAATCTTGGAAATGGATTGGTTAACTGCCAATTTTGCTACTATTCGTTGCAAGGAGAGACAAATATCATTACAAGCCCCTGGAAAGGAACCAATCGTGTATCATGGAATCACGATGAACAGAAAAACGTCTATCATCTCCGTATTCCAAGCCACTACGATGTTGAGGAAAGGGCGTCCTGTCTATCTGGTCTATCTACAAGGAGATGGAAAAGAAGAAAGGAAAGTGGAGGATGTTGCCGTGGTACGAGAATTTCCAGACATTTTTTTTCCTGAAGCTTTGCATGGCCCACCGCCAGATCGACAATTGGAGTTCATAATCGACCTAGAGCCAGGGTCGACACCGGTGTTCAAGGCCCCATATCGAATTGCGCCTAAAGAGTTGGAGGAACTCAAGATACAACTTCATGAACTCATGGACTTGGGTTTCATTAGACTCAGTGTTTCACCGTGGGGCGCGACTGTGCTTTTTGTGAAGAAGAAAGATGGGTCGATGAGAATGTGTATTGACTATAGAGAGTTGAACAAAATGACCTCAAGAACTAATATCCACTGCCGAGGATAGGTGACCTATTCGATCAACTTCGAGGAGTCGGTGTGTTCTCAAAGATGGACTTAAGGTCCGGATACCATCAATTGAGAGTCCGAAGAGAGGACATACCGAAGACTGCTTTTCGCACAAGATATGGTCACTATGAGTTTGTGGTAATGCCGTTTGGATTGACGAATGCACCTGCAGTATTCATGGATTTAATGAATCGAGTATTTCATCCATATTTGGATAAATTCGTTTTGGTCTTCATAGATGATGTACTCGTCTACTCGAAGGATGAGAAGGAACACGAGGAACACCTGCGAATCACTTTGGAGCCGTTGAGGAGTGAGAAACTATATGCCAAATTCAGCAAGTGTGAGTTTTGGCTTAAGGAAGTGAACTTCCTTGGTCACTTTGTGTCGGCAGAAGGAATTCGAGTGGACCCCGCCAAGGTTAAGGCGGTACAACAATGGAAAGCACCTTCAACACCAAACGAGATTCGGAGTTTCCTAGGCTTGGCAGGATACTACCGAGGGTTTATAGATGTATTCTCCAAGATAGCGAGACCCATGAACCAACAACTCAAGAAGGGGGCAAAAGTCAATTGGACCCCGGAGTATGAGGCAAGTTTCTAATTGTTGAAGGAGAAGCTAACTAGTGCACCGATTCTAGCCGAGCCAGGGCCTGGAGTGAACTACGTGGTATACACTAAAGCTTCGAAGGTGGGACTTGGATGTGTGTTGATGCAAAACAGCAAAGTGATTGCTTACGCGTCACGACAATTGAGGCCACACGAGTTGAACTATCCAACCCACGACTTGGAGTTAGCAGCGGTAGTACACGCCTTAAAGATTTGGAGACATCATCTCTACGGAGTTCGATGTGAGATCTTTACGGACCACAAAAGCCTAAAGTATTTCTTCGAGCAGAAAGATTTGAACATGCGGCAACGAAGATGACTCGAGTTGGTGAAAGACTACGATTGTGGCATCAACTACCACCCCGACAAAGCAAATGTAGTGGCAGATGCTTTGAACCGGAAGGACCATTCCCAACTGGCTACTTTTCTCACCAAAGAGGAAAGCCTGATTCGCGAGTTCAGCAAGATGCGTTTGGAAGTTGTGAGGGCACTTGGAACAGAGGAAGCCCGAATCGCCACCTTAGTTGTTGAACCTGATCTAAGGTAGAGGGTTATTGAAGCACAACGGATGTATGCGAAATTAGAGGAGATTCGTGTAGAGGTGCGAACTGGCGAATCTGGGAATTTTAGCGAAGAAGGTGACAATGCCCTTACTTTCGAAGGAAGACTATGCATACCGAATAACGAGGAACTCAAAAACGAAGTTATGAGTGAAGCACATGAGACTCCTTACACCGCCAACCTAGGAATACGAAAATGTATCAAGATCTGAAGAAGTCCTTTTGATGGAATGGTATGAAGAGGGATATAACGTCATTTGTTGAGAGATGTTTAGTCTGCCAGCAAGTGAAGGCTCTACATCAACGACCGTATGGGAAGTTACAATCACTGGAGATCCCTGAGTGGAAATGGGAGCACATCGCCATGGATTTCGTGACGGGATTGTCGAGGACTCTGAGAGGAAACACCACTAATTGGGTAATTATAGATCGACTTACCAAGAGTGCGCACTTAAAATTCACCTCAAGATTTTGGATAAGTCTACAGAAAGAGCTTGGAACTAAATTGAACTTCAGCACAACGTTTCACCCGCAAACCGATGAGCAGTCCGAAAGAACGAGCCAAACTCTCGAGGATATGTTGAGAGCCGTGGTACTCAACCGAGGAGGAAGCTGGGAGGTAGCACTACCATTGATTGAGTTCACCTACAACAACAGTTTTCATACAACGATAAACATGGCGCCGTATGAGGCATTACGGGAAAAAGTGTAGATCGCCACTCTACTGGGACAAAGTTGGCGAGAGAAGAATACTTGGACCCGAAGCAGTTGAAGAGATGGTGGGAATCGTTCGGCAAATTCGTGAAAGGATAAAAGAAGTTCAAGACAGACAGAAACCATACGCGAATGTCCGACGAACTGCCCTACAACTCCAAGCTGGCGATAAAGTTTTCCTGAAGGTATCCTCGTCAAAAGGGACAACACGTTTTGGCGTCAAGGGCAAATTGAAGCCGTGATTTATTGGGCCTTACGAAATTCTTGAAGGAGTGGGCCCTTTTGCATACCGATTGACGCTATCACCAAACCTTGGGAATTTGCACACCGTTTTCCATGTGTCACAGTTACGGAAATACGTGTTCGACCCGAAACACGTGATCCAATACGAAGAAGTCGCCTTGAATCCAGACTTGAGCTACGAGGTGAGACCCCAATCTATTTTGGACCGAAAGATCCAGAATGTGAGAAATAAACATGTTGCTTGTGTTGAAGTACTTTGGAAAAATCATGGGCATGGAGAAGCCACGTGAGAGAATGAGGTCAAGATGATGGAATTGTACCCAGAACTCTTTACTTGAGGGTAACAAATTTCGGGACGAAATTTCTGTTAAGGTTGGTAGGATGTAACGCCCCGTTTTTCTAAACCTAATTTTTGAACCCTAAAGTACTTGCATTTAATGCTATTAATATTGCGAAGTCCGTGAATTAATTGTTGAGTGGAATTGTGGCTAGACTGGGGATTTGCGAAATAAATTACTGAGCGGATTTAAAATAATTCCTTTCCGTGAGGAATAAATATATTGGCCTCAATCTGCGAGTTGGATCGAAAAAATTGAATAAGTGATATAAAAACTCAGTCCATGATAAATAAATTGTGGTTGCACAATTTAAATAAAATACAAAGGGACTGCGAATTAAACTAATTTAACTAAATCTTCTCCCTGTTGACTTGGTCACCGAGCTGCATTAATCCAAATTTTTTAATTAAAGATTCTGCAGAGATTTTCCTCCTCCGTGATGAGACTTTTCTCCTCCGTGATCTGTAAATAAATACCAAACAAATTCAAATTAATAAAAAAAGAAAAGAAGAAGAATTAGAATTCCATCGCCTTAACCCACGTTAAAACCGTTTCCTCCCCACTTCCTAAATCTCTCCCATATGTTTTAATACCCTCCCTCTATATTATGCACTCCCCAATTAGTTTCTCTTCTAATCGTTCTCTGCAGCAAGAAACCAAGACCTATTCTTTCAACTTCTATTCAAGGTAATCTTCAAACTCATTCAATCTTCTTGCTTTTGCAACTGGCGAGTTCAAAATCGCAATTTATTTACTCGTGACACAATTGCTTGGCATCACAGTTTGAGAGGAAAAGCAAAACTTGCCGTGAATCCAATTTCTTTTGCTACTAGGCAATTTCTTCTCCCCAAAGGTACATCAATTCCCCTCTACAATAGCCTCAATTTTGTGCATCTCATAAGCTCCGTAACAATCTAATAATCTGGTAATAAAAACAAAACCGAATAAAAGATTGAACATTTAACGAATCGGAATCAAGTAAGAACTTAGCTTCGGGGTAAATCGGGGCTGTTTCGGGAATGGAAACGGATATGCCAAACCATCGGACAACTCTGGTCGTGGAGCTGGAAACGATGATGGAGCGGCTGCTCGTGGAGACGATGGCGCGAGAAGAGAGTGTCCGTCAATTGGGGTTTTATCTTTGTTTCATTCGTTTCTGCTTGAGTTTAAATTTGGGGAAGAAGAAAAGGGGGATTGAGAGAGAAAGGGAGAACGACGGATCTGGAAAAAAGAAGTGTTGATTTCATTACTGTAAAACATTTTTTTATTATTAGTTGAAGACGTTTTTCCAAAGTTTGAATTTGAGACCGTATTTGTGTTTGTCAAAAAGGGGAAGAAGCATTGGAATTTATATATATATATATATATATATATATATATATATATATATTACTTTAATAATTGATGATGGTTTTAAAATAGTGGTGGAAGAGTATACGTGTACACGTATAGTGTTGAATGGGAATATGTGTTTCTAAATTGTTTTATTCATCTAATACCATTAGTATTTTATACTAAAGTAGAAAGGGATAAGAGTATATGTGTACGTGTACGATGGAGTATTTTAGTTCGTTTTTCTTACTCCCTTTTGCCCCATTTAATTTAATTGGTTTATTTAATTGGTTTATGCCTGTCTTTTATGCGATTTGTTGGTGCTTGATCGCTCGGAGTTAATCGAAGTACCTAAGTTTCTAATTAAGAAAGTTTATAATCTTGATCGAGAAAATAATTGGAGACATAGGATGCATGCATTTTATTTATTTGAAAAGTGTGTTGATTTATGTATTATCAAAATTCTAAAGGTGAATTCTCGCAAGTGAATCGTGATACCAAGGGGAAGAAAGTACTTGAGAATTAAGCAGTTGAGGTGGGCTTTCTTTTGCTAAACTCTTTTACATTTTCAAAAGTATGATTATGGTGGAATAAAGGTGGTTTAAATTGTAATGTCATGCCATGTTTATTTTGATGATAAGATTGTCGCCTGATGCCTAGTTTGTGAGTTCGCTCCATTAGGCTATAGGGCTATGTTGAGATTGTTGCCTGATGCCTAGTTTGTGAGTTCGCTCCATTAGGCTATAGGGCTATGTTAAACGAATTCGGGTCTGAGTAGGGCCGCAAGGCCGCAAACCCTATCAGGCTAGTGTACACAGGTGGGATCGAGAGCCGTCCTTGCTAGTCGGTCGGTCTCGTGGGTGAATAGTGTGGCCACACCTTCGTCGCACTATGGACAGAGGATGTGATTGAATGATTGTTGAGAAAGTGGGGAGATTGTTTTGACTGGCCAGTCTATGAAATTGTTTTGTGATACTCGATGCTATTTCTTTTCTAAATGTAAAACTCGAGTTCACTGTGGTATGGATGACATAACTTTCATCAAATGTTTTCGGCATAAGCCCACTGAGTATATTAAGTACTCAGCCCTGCATGTGTTTTCCCTATGTGCAGGTTGAGCGGCGACGAGCAATTGGTGGTGTTGAGCAATTTAAAATTGAAGCATGGTTTGGTTAGTTGTGTACTGCGAGTGTCGTTGTGTCTCCACACATGACGTCACTCTTTCTCTTGGACGCTTCCGCTGAGACATTGTTTTTACTCGTCAATCTTTTAGCTTTGAACCTAATTATTTGGATAATGTCAAACTCTTGGCCCCTTTTTATTAAATATTAATTATTGGTCAAACTCTTTACTGAAACCCTAGTTTCCTTCGTCTGTTTATTAAGTTCTTTTAATCACGATCGCCCGTATTTATTAACCCTAAAGGGCGGTCGTGACAGTTTGGTATCAGAGCCTCAGTTTCTTTCCGCTCTGGACCCAAGAGTCTTTTGGAGTCAAAATCTATCCTTGTATTAATTGGCTAAAGTGTTAAACGTCGAAGGCTCAATACCACAACTCGTCACGCCCAACCACAAAAGAAGAGGTAAGAATATTTTGGCGACTTTTTAAATGAATTACTGAAATCTTTTTAAAGTATTGAAAACAACTTTACAAATGTTGTGCGTGAATTAGTCAAATGTAGTGAACTTAATACCTAATGACCTATAAATACAATAAATTTTGCCATCCATAACCTAAAGTCATAAAAGAAAATACAAACTGAGACTCGTTCAGTTTCCCTTATATGGCCTGGTGGGCCCACGTAATTGGATCTTTTTTCAAGTGTTCAGTGTTGGAGAATTGCGGCTGGTTAGGGGCTTTAGGTGTTAATATTTGTTTTTTAATTAAATGGTTGCTGAAGAAAATAACCCCGCCAATTATAGAGTAGAAGGAATTTTTTTTTAGTCCACGAACTTTGTCATTGTATCATTTTAGATCCGTGAACTTTAAAAATATCATTTGAAGTCTGTCAACTATGAGTTAATATCAATCGAAATATTTTTTTACTATTTTCAAGTTTTTTTGATGAAAATACCCTCAATACCGGGTACATATTTTTAATAAACTTATCACATACCCATATTTTTTTATACATATTTTTACTACTCCCTCCGTCCCTGAAATTTTGTCACATTTCATTTTCTGCACTCGTTTTTGAACAAATGATACTTCCTCCGTCCGCAAAATGTTGTCCATGTTTGACTCGACACGTGTTTTGAGAAATGTAAAGAAAAGTGAGTGAAAGAAGTTAGTGGAATGTAGGTCCCATATTTATATATTGAATTTATAATAGAATGTGAGTGTAATGAGTTAGTGGAATATGAGAACCATTTACCAAAAAAGTAAAATAATAGCAAAGTGGACAACATTTCACGGACGGACCAAAATGGAAAAACTGGAAAACGTTTCATGGACGGAGGGAGTAATAAATAATTAATGAATAATGGGTAAAGTAAGATAGAGAATAATGTAGATAAGACTCTCTTCTACGTTATTCTCTCTCTTACTTTATCATATGTCCACTTTAGCTATTTATTATCATTTACAAAAACCATATGAGTATGTGATAAGTTAATTAAAAATATGATTGAGGGTATTTTCATCCAAAAAACTTGAAAATAGTAAAAAAGTACTTCGATTGATATTAACTCACGGTTGATGGACCTCAAGTTATATTTTTAAAGTTCACGGATCTAAAATAATATAAAAAAAAGATGTCCCTCCATAGAAAATTATAGCTCCCTATGATTCTCACCTAGCAGAGGCGCTGCTACTACACACAACCCAAAACTTCTACTCCATTAGCCTAGAGCTTTTCTAGGGATTTTCAGATATAAAACAATGAAGCTGAAAACCAGAATTCCACCAGAATCAACGTCAAAATGGGTGAGGAAATTAGCAACATGCAAGTGATACTCAGCAACTATGTCAAAACATCTGTGAAAGAATCCGATATGTCGCTGAGAACTTCCAAAATTCAGCTCAAAATTCCCAGCGGTTGCGACGGCGCTGTTTTGGTGAAGAATCTCTACTTATCCATCGATCCTTTTATTCTTGCCCTCATGAAGAATCAAGAGCTCGATTTACCTTCTTTCATGCTGGATTCTGTAAGTTTAGTTTTTTTAAGTGAAATTTTTGTTGTTGAAATTAATTTTTCTTCTGGTTGGAATAGAATTTGTTGTACATGTCTTGATTTAAATTGGGGCCCTTAATTTTTTATTTTATTAAAAAAATAGACTTATAATACAATATTGTGTAGACGATCTTATTGGAATATAACAATAGTATTTTTTTCGTTTGATGAATAGTTTGAGATTTTGGGGATAAAATGTTTGTTATGTCTTTTTGATGTTTCTGCAGAGGTCTTGTTTGATGAATAGTTTGAGATTTTGGGGAAAGAAATAAAAAATGTTATCTTTCCATTGATGCAATGTTGGTTGCATCTTTTTTGTGTTTGTTGACCTTTTTCTGGTGACAGCCTATTTATGGATTTGGAGTGTCGAAAGTACTGGATTCGTCTCATCCAAATTTCAAGACGGGCGAGCTAGTTTGGGGGTTTACTGGCTGGGAGGAGTATAGCTTTATTAAAGATCCAAACCAATTGTTTAAGGTTCAAGATAAAGATTTGCCCCTCTCTTATTATACATGGATTCTTGGTGAGTTTCTCGAGCCCCTTGTGATTATCGACTTCAAATTTCACGCTTGATTCCTGCTTCCTAGTGCTATTTGTCTGATCTAGAACTAGTTGTTTGTGATTCTGCAGAAGTTATGTATGTAGTTAAACTGTTAACGAAAACGAGTTGTTGATGAACTATATATGCTTGAATTAATAGATTGGGAAATGTCGGATTTGTAGCGTTTATCTTGATAGTTTCTGAAAAACAACAGTAGGAGATGTACTAACTTGAGACTGAAAATCAACGTGTTTCGCGTTATCATTTTAGGCATGCCTTTATGTTGGTTTTTTCAAGTTTTGCTCTCCCAAAAAGGGGGAAACTGTGTTTGTCTCTGCTGCATCCGGAGCTGTTGGTCAGCTCGTTGGTCAGTTTACAAAGATCGCAGGGTGTTACGTTGTTGGGAGTGCGAGGAGCAAAGAAAAGGTCAGAATCTAATGGCTTATCGAAAACTTATTAGATTGTTGGCTAGATTGGTTGTCGATTTATGTGCTATTTTTCTTCTGTGGCAAGTTTATGTTTCACATTTGATGAACAAGTCGGCTTTTGCATTGATGAAGGTCGATCTCTTGAAGAACAAATTCGGGTTTGACGAAGCATTCAACTACAAAGAAGAGCAAGACTATAATGCAGCGTTGAAGAGGTTCTATCATTGCTATAAAAATGTGTATACTTATTTAACATTGAAGAATAGTTAGTAATTTAACACATAATACACATATTTATGATCTTATATAACAAAAGAATCCTTTTGTATTCATGACAAATTTCATAAAAACTAGCAAAAAACCGCGAAGTTTGGTAAATCAGCTGAGAAAACCACCAAGTATGGATCAGTTCACAATCATCCCACGACTGTGGATAACAAATCCAAATATATAATTTTTTTGGTTAGTTTTTTGAAAGAATTGGACCAAATTTTATAGTTTTTCCGGCAATTTATCGTTATGTAGATAATACTCACAAATTTGTGTTGTTGTTAATTAGGTACTTCCCCGATGGCATCGACATCTACTTTGACAACATGGGAGGGAAGATGCTCGAAGCGGTGCTAAACAACATGAGACTCAACGGCCGTGTTGCGCTTTGTGGGATGATCTCCCAATACAACAGCCTTGAGCAGCCCGAAGGCATCTACAACTTGATTAACGCAATAGTAAAACGGGTCCGTATGGACGGATTTTTCACTAGCGACCACTACCATCTCTACTCCAAGTTCCTGGAGATGGTTGTGCCTCTAATCAAGGAAGAGAGGATCACATACGTCGAAGACACAGCCGAAGGCATTGAAAGCGCGCCTGGGGCTCTCTTTGGCTTATACTCCGGTCGCAACGTAGGGAAGCTGTTGGTGGTGGTTACTCGTGAGTAATTCTGTTTTTACCAACGGAAACAAGGAAGGACTTAAATAAAGCTATAATCATGAATTATAAATATATGATCATGAATTTGATGTATTGTTATTAATTTAAACAGGTAGCACCTCCAATCCTCCATTTCTTATTTATCTCTTCCCTTCACTATTCATGGCTCTCATTATTTCATTTTCTATTTAATATATTTATTATAAAACTTAGTCAAAATACGAGATTTCTGAATTTTAACTTCCATAGACGTCTCTGGTAGGGATGTCAATCGGGTCGGCCCAGCCGGTTTCAGGCCAACCTTGCCCGAGTTATGGGTCACTCAGGTGCAGGCTAATCAAGTAGTGGTTTTTTTCAGGTTATAGAAGTTCAACCCTAACCCTAAAAACTCGGGTTTCGGGCTAGCCCAACGGGTTAATCGGTTTGCTACCGATAAATTTAACATGTGATCAATCAAATAATGTTGAAAATTAGTTATATTTATAAAATGTAAAACATTTAATAATATTGAATTTGAGATATATGCTTAAATTCAAACATAAACACGATTAAATACTATTGAGATTTATGCAAAATAAAACATAAACATCAAGAAATTTCAAAGCATATTTTAGAATTTTAAATGTTTTTCTTAGTGAATTTGAAGTTTCCAATTTATTTTATCTATTATTATATTAATAAAATTTAGTATATAATTTATATATTTAATATAAAATTAAAAGTTATTTTTTTTAGTTATCTATATTATAAAATAATCAATGAAGTGTTGAATTAGGAGTCAAACAAATCGGGCCAACCCTAATTTTACCCCCGGTGAAGCGCAATTATATTGACTCTTTTGCCCCGCGGTGAGGTCCGTGTTTTCCCTTTTCCTTCACCAAAAAGGCACTGTTGTGAATATTCCGTTTGATTTATGAGGTTTTCAGAATAAAATCTGATTCCTTTATCAAACCCTTCAGGTAGTCTTTCGATACAATCTGCGTGTCTCCCTCCATTTTTCATTATGTGTTTTGTTTTGTTTATATTCTAAATTGAAGTGATCTTGACATACAATATCATGAAACTTTCCAAGTATTAGTTTTTCCCAAGAACATTAAAAATTGTCTAAATTATCACAAACTTTACATTTTATTGTTATTTCACAACTCGGCACAAATATGATATTTTCAGAAAAAATCTTATTATACGTGGGCAACCGTGAAGTGTTTATAATATTTTAGATATACGTTGAAAAGCTACGTTGAAAATCACAATGATTTAGTAAGTGCCAAGTAAGATAAAAAAAATGCGCGGAAGTTGGTTGGATATGGTGATTGACCTGCCATGGGAAATAGTAGTACTAACAAACAAATTAAGTGTAAAGTTTGTTATATTTTAGACCATTTTTTAAGTTATTGGGAAACACTAAGTCTTGGCCTAATTTCGATGATTTTGGAGACCGATATCCCTTTATAAAACAATATGTGTTGGAAAAAAATTGCTTCCTATTATGTGTTGAAAATTTGGAAGTGCAATAAATTGAAAGGAATAATTTTCTTTAACCAAGCGTGAAATACGTTTATTTTTAGATGTGTGGGGATGGTCCGAGGAGTACTATAAAATTGACCATGCTTGTGAAAAATAAATGTTGGATTTATAGCAGCAGACCTTGAATAACAAAATGACTGCGTAGGAGTAAGGGACGTCGTTGAAGTCGTTGAAGTCTTTTTGACACATGATACATCATTAAGGGACGTCGTTGAAGTCTTTTTGACACATGTTCCTCGATAAGAATGCAGCATATAACGTTTAGAAGACTGCGATATTTTAGTTTAATTTAAGCCCATATAATGGTGGTTGAAAGATGATAAAACTATACTATTATACAAAGTTTCAACATGGAAATATTAATATTAAAATATTATAATTCAAGAATAATAAATTATTGTGTATGTAACAACATCTCCTGCTGTGACTGAATGCAAAGTATGAGATCGAAATGTGAAATATTCAGTGGCATTACTTTCACTCAAATTCAAAAGTTCTATCCCTTTGACTAGTGTATTCAAGCGTCGATTTCTCTTGACTAGGTCATCGAGAATTTTTTTTAATGAATTAAACAATTTTAAGCAAAGAAAATTTCATTGTTGCCTTCGATTTATTCTTCAAAGTAGAAAAAAGAAGTTTCATCTCTTATTTTCTAGTTTCTAACATGTATAAAAATGGTAATTCTTTATTGAAGCTAACACAAATTATTTTAGATATAAATTAATACACAAATCAATCCTCACCGTCCATTTCCATTTACACCTTGGGCCAAAAGGAATTAATTTGAGGAAGTATCAGTTGGGCCGCCTTTTAAAGAAAATTGGAAGTATGTGTTAAGAATTTAAATTAAATCATGGCCTCCTCTAAGTTGCTCAAATATTTGATGTTAAGAAGTGGTACGCTAATTAATTCCGAGCAGATGAATAGACTTCGGAAAATTTCTATGCTTAAACAATTTTACATAGGAGGTAACGCTTAAAGACTTTTATGAATGAAGGAAGTAAAGAAAAAGAATAAAATGATCACGCACTTAGGATGCATTCACGTTTGAGTTCAATTGGCTCCTTAAGCCTAATTGAGTATTATTTTTATGTTACTAAAAGGGCGTCTTCGCGCGTCATCTAAAATCAAGTCAAGGAGTTTGTGGGCTAAGAGATAGCCTTTGAGGTGGGCATTCTTTACAAAACATGATTTTAGTATGAAAATGTGAATCTTTTCTCAAGTATGTTTGTCATGCCATGTTTTGCTTTTATGATTACCTATCTGCTTGGTTGTGCCAATTAAGTTAAATCGAATTCGGGTCCCAGTAGCGCCGCAAACCCTACTCGGACTAGTGTACACATGAGGGGACCGTGAGCTAACATAGGAGTTGGCTGGTCCAGTGACCGTCGTGGAATGTGGCCACATTCCCGGTTCACATCAATATCAGATATGGTATTTAAGGTATGTGATTGCGCAATAGAATTTATGAAATGAAAGGAATTTAGTGACTCGGGCCTTTTTAATAAAAACCCCGTGATCACTCAACTGTGGCTGACAAACTAAATGGAAATTATTTTGGCACTGTGCCCACTGAGTATATCAAATACTCAGCCCTGCATGTTTCTTTTCTAACGTGCAGGTTGAGCGTGGACGAGGAGGCGAAGGGGTTGGGAAAAGACTATTAATAAGTAGTAGGTAGCCCAAAGTAGTATGTCTTCATACATATTATTTTGTCTTAGACTCTTCCGCTGCAAAGTAGAATTATGTTCGAGAGATTTATGAACTTAGTCGATACTCTGATTTCATTTTGACTATATACCCATTCGCCTTTGAAACCATTATTTTGAGTTGCTTTTTCACTTACGTTGCTCCATGACTTATTAATTTGTGTTTAGTCGCGAAATAACTACAGTCACTAGTACTAGGGAGTTGTGGTCGTGACAACATATTAAAATTCCTCTAAAATCTCAACCATTCCTTAGAGCATGGAATACAGAGGAGCAAAAACAATTACGAAATGCAGAAAAATAATATTCCAATAGAAGAGGATTCACATATTTTGACATTAGTAAGAACATCATCGGTGCAAGAAAATTGCATCGTGGAGACGGTTATTATCCTGCTTTTTGCCATGTTTGAATCTAGCTCAGATTTCAGTATTGAAAGCCAATATATAAACGCCGAAATTTCTCTTTTCATTGAAAGGATTCATTGTAATTTATTTTCCAAAACATATCATTAGTGTAAATCACATTAAATTTGTTGAGTAGTTGTGGGTACGTTTTGTAATTGCAACCCACATTTAAATATATTTTTATCATTAATATAAATCACATTAAATTTGTTGAGTGATCGTGGGTGATGTTTTGACACTACCACCCACATTCAAATACTCAATATATTTACATCGGTTACATAATTTCTAGGTCATTGATTTAATTAGATACCACATTAGTATAAATCAATAAATTACATCATTTAAAGGTATTTTAACGGAGAAAAAAAAATGTAAGCACAAAACTTATAAATATTCAAATTCATACCCAAAACTCTATAAATATTCAAAATTAAGGTCAAAACTCGCCTTTTATATATGTATAGATGAGACAGATGGAACAATTAATTTGAAAAACCTTCTCCTATATGTATAACTCTATTTTAACTTTTAAACTAGTATCACACCCATATATATGGATACATGGATTAAGATATTTTTTAACATTGATATATATGGGACAATAAATTAGTTAAATGAAATTAGAAACATTATAAACATGAAACAATTAATCATGAAACAATTTGATCACAAATTATAATGTTCCAATATTGATGCCACAATCAATGGAATCACAACACCACCATTTAAGCTGCAAAATTCTACATTGGACCACATGAGATGAAAATTACACGGGCACATGCAAGCTGAACCCAAGAATAATACTATATTTTTATTTAATTGGAAAATTAGTTGATCAGTTATCCAGCCTCTAATACAGCAAGCAAAGACTCCACCGTTCAAATCATAGATTTTTCTTTTTATCAAAAATTAAATAAGAACAACTATTGAAATTTGATCAATATCTTATTTTAATGCAACTAAAATGTCAACCATCACATTACATCCTTTTAGGAGTTGTCGATTGGCGGCGCACATGGGTGTTTTGAAGCTACATTCAATAACATTATTTCCTCAACTCAAGAGGAATAATGTTATTGAATGTAGCTTCAAAACACTCATATTCTTGAAGGGCTTCTCGAATTTGGGTTTTGGTTGATTCCCACCTTGGAGAATCATTTTCTCCTAGGTTGCTCAAATCAATCAAAGGGAGCTTCATGCTTACACAACTCAATTTTATGAATAAAAACCTAGGTAGCTCTCTTCTTGTAGGAAAACTCAAATCAGCTTGGTTTTGGTTATGGTATAGTTTCCATTTTATAGGGCTATTTATAGATCTTGGTTGTGGTTATGCTCTGTTCGGTTTGCAAGATTGTATCCGAGATTAAATTTGTAGTGTGTTTGGTTCATGAGATTCAACCCCACAACTCAATCCTAGATGGATCATGAGATAATTAGTCATAGCTAACCCCTACGACTAAAATAATCTCACAACTCAGTCCTAGGTTATATTTTGTTATTATTTTATCTTGGAAACCAAACAGTTGGCGGTTTAATTATTCATTAAAAAGCTCATTTAGTAGGGATGGGTAAGCATGAATACTTGGTAACATAGTACGGACCAAACTAACCTAATCCAATCCAATACAGACTCAAATATTACCCACAACAACTAACTCTATACTACTACAACTACTACTACTACTACTACTAATACTACTATTTTAATTATTTGTACTTTAATTTTAATATTTTTTAAATTTTATTCACTCAAATTATTTATATATTATTCAAAATCTCTTTGCAATTGATTTTTTTTTCAAATAATTATAGGAAGATAAATTTGAATATACATATTAATGTTCCATCTATCTCATATAAATAGTCCACTTCTATATTTGGTGACTTTATTGTTCCATCACTTTCTCTCTCAATGTTTCTCATATTTTACCAATTTTGCATCAACCTATGTCGTACCAAAAGTGTCTATTCTTATGGGACGAATGGAGTAATATTTAACGTGATTAAAAAATTATCTAATAAATATATACGAAATACAATTAAAATTAGAAAATTATAGGAATATAGATGATTTAATTCTCACATAATTTTTTTTTAATTTAGAGTACTACAATTTATTAAAAAAACATTAAAAAATACATTTAAAAAAAACTGATAAAACAATAATTTAATTTATGGCTTACCCAACCTAGCTTGAGCTAGGTTGAGTCTAAACTTATAGAAAGAAAATGCAGCCCAATCTAGCCTACTTTAGTCATGGGCCTGAGTCTAGAAAGGCCTGGGCATGCGCCGCCAATTGACAACTCCTAAAAGGATGCAATGTGATGGTTGACATTTTATTTGCATTAAAATAAGATATTGATCAAATTTCAATAGCTGTTCTTAATTTTATTTTATTTTTGATGAAAAGAAAAATGCTCAAGCTAGGTAAACAAAGAGAAATAAGCCTCACAAACCACAAGAACAAAACTCACCCAAACCAACACCAAAAGTAAAGAAAAGTTAAAAAGTAAAAACATCTATACCAGGGATCTAGCCTCTAGGTATCAAAAACAAACACCAACCCAAAAATGTTTACATGTTGTTAATGGTTTAGGACTTTTGTTAATAATTTAGTGGGCAGAAAGTAACTATTGGATCTAGCCTTTAGCGGCGTAACAAATGGGGGTATATCTTCCTCCCCTTCAGAGGTAGAAAATGATGGACCTCCTGTGTTCAACCCGGACCTGGTGACAACGGGAACGAATGCTGTTCTTATCTTCCAATTTCCCTCGGAGTCTCTCCAGTTCCCGGTATTGTTCCAGCGTCCACGATTCGGGCCAAGGTACAGCAACTACAAGAAATAAGAAATAACAAAGTAAATAAACTATTTACACTAGTGTCTCAAACACAAGCACATAAAACGTCATCCATCCCCGGCAACGACGCCATTTGAAAAGCCTGCCTTTTAAGCTAATCCTTTATAACCCTCTGAAACACAATCAAAATTAAACACGTATAGCATATACCGCTTGGTCAAGTCTAAGAACGGATGGCTCAAGCTAAGCACAGCTACTGATGGCTGTTTGTGCTCCAGATTGAAATTTGGGATGCCTTTCAAGACCTTAACCCGCACTACTATCGTCTTAGTAGAGGGAAGTACGGGTCGAATCGCACAGGAATGGTTGCGAATGGAATTGAGATTGAGACATTTTGGGGGGTTTTGGCTACTGCCACGCTTTTGGGGGTTAAGATTTAGCTAAGAAAATAAACGACTCAACTTATAAAACTAAACTTATCAAGTTAAATAAGAATATGATGGAAGTAAATAACCAACTGATCAACTAGACTGATAAAGCGAAAAGCAAAAAGCATGTTGGGACCACTGACACAAATGCGCGCACTCCAAAAAGCTGTGAAAACTAGAAAAGGTGACAGAAACATGCAGTTTAACTAACTACCATCTTCTTCTTCTCCAAGAAACTAAAAGCGAACATCAAACAACATATTTGAACAGAGCATGAATATTAACTTGAAATAAAACAGACTCAACACAGATCCGTATGAGATCCAACGTAAATAAGACAGATCTAGACAATCTACTCTATTTTCATGCACCCAACTAGCTGAAAGCACAAAACTACCAACGTGAAAATAAAAAGAGAGCTGAAACTAAACGCATCAGGGTCATCATAATTGAAATCCACAGATCTAACACAGCAAGAACTAAAAACTCCATTTCATAAAGGATCGGCGGTGGAAATATCCAAACTCAGGTTCCAAACACAAAATGCACGATCTAAACACAACGGAATTGAAACTAGAGTAGTTAATAATTAATGGTTAATTAATCTCCTTTTGACTTTATGAATGAGTTATGTATGGATTGACTTGATTAACATGTTAAATATGAATTGAACTATATAGGTTAGGACCAGAAGCGAGGACTGTAACGCCCCATTTTTCTAAACCTAATTTTTAAACCCTAAAGTACTTGCATTTAATGCTATTAATATTGCGAAGTCCGTGAATTAATTGTTGAGTGGAATTGTGGCTAGACTGGGGATTTGTGAAATAAATTACTGAGCGGATTTAAAATAATTCCTTTCCGTGAGGAATAAATATATTGGCCTCAATCTGCGAGTTGGATCGAAAAAATTGAATAAGTGATATAAAAACTCAGTCCATGCTAAATAAATTGTGGCTGCACAGTTTAAATAAAATACAAAGGGACCGCGAATTAAACTAATTTAACTAAATCTTCTCCCTGTTGACTTGGTCACCGGGCTGCATTAATCCAAATTTTTTAATTAAAGATTCTGCAGAGATTTTCCTCCTCCGTGATGAGACTTTTCTCCTCCGTGATCTGTAAATAAATACCAAACAAATTCAAATTAATAAAAAAAGAAAAGAAGAAGAATTAGAATTCGACCGCCTTAACCCACGTTAAAACCGTTTCCTCCCCACTTCCTAAATCTCTCCCATATCTTTTAATACCCTCCCTCTATATTATGCACTCCCCAATTAGTTTCTCTTCTAATCGTTATCTGCAGCAAGAAACCAAGACCTATTCTTTCAACTTCTATTCAAGGTAATCTTGCAAACTCATTCAATCTTCTTGCTTTTGCAACTGGCGAGTACAAAATCGCAATTTATTTACTCGTGACACAATTGCTTGGCATCACAATTTGAGAGGAAAAGCAAAACTTGCCGTGAATCCAATTTCTTTTGCTGCTAGGCAATTTCTTCTCCCCAAAGGTACATCAATTCCCCTCTACAATAGCCTCAATTTTGTGCATCTCATAAGTTCCGTAACCAATCTAATAATCTGGTAATAAAAACAAAACCGAATAAAAGATTGAACATTTAACGAATCGGAATCAAGTAAGAACTTAGCTTCGGGGTAAATCGGGGCTGTTTCGGGAATGGAAACGGATATGCCAAACCATCGGACAACTCTGGTCGCGGCGCTGGAAACGATGATGGAGCGGCTGCTCGTGGAGACGATGGCGCGAGAAGAGAGTGTCTGTCAATTGGGGTTTTATCTTTGTTTCATTCGTTTCTGCTTGAGTTTAAATTTGGGGAAGAAGAAAAGGGGGATTGAGAGAGAAAGGGAGAACGACGGATCTGGAAAGAAGAAGTGTTGATTTCATTACTGTAAAACATTTTTTTATTATTAGTTGAAGATGTTTTTCCAAAGTTTGAATTTGAGACCGTATTTGTGTTTGTCAAAAAGGGGAAGAAGTATACGTGTACACGTATAGTGTTGAATGGGAATATGTGTTTCTAAATTGTTTTATTCATCTAATACCATTAGTATTTTATACTAAAGTAGAAAGGGATAAGAGTATATGTGTACGTGTACGATGGAGTATTTTAGTTCGTTTTTCTTACTCCCTTTTGCCCCATTTAATTTAGTTGGTTTATTTAATTGGTTTATGCCTGTCTTTTATGCGATTTGTTGGTGCTTGATCGCTCGGAGTTAATCGAAGTACTTAAGTTTCTAATTAAGAAAGTTTATAATCTTGATCGAGAAAATAATTGGAGACATAGGATGCATGCATTTTATTTATTTGAAAAGTGTGTTGATTTATGTATTATCAAAATTCTAAAGGTGAATTCTCGCAAGTGAATCGTGATACCAAGGGGAAGAAAGTACTTGAGAATTAAGCTGTCGAGGTGGGCTTTCTTTTGCTAAACTCTTTTACACTTTCAAAAGTATGATTATGGTGGAATAAGGGTGGTTTAAATTGTTATGTCATGCCATGTTTATTTTGATGATGAGATTGTCGCCTGATGCCTAGTTTGTGAGTTCGCTCCATTAGGCTATAGGGCTATGTTAAACGAATTCGGGTCTGAGTAGGGCCGCAAATCCTATCAGGCTAGTGTACACAGGTGGGATCGTGAGCCGTCCTTGCTAGTCGGCCGGTCTCGTGGGCGAATAGTGTGGCCACACTTTCATCGCACTATGGACAGAGGATGTGATTGAATGATTGTTGAGAAAGTGGGGAGATTATTTTGACTGGCCAGTCTATGAAATTGTTTTGTGATACTCGATGCTATTTCTTTTCTAAATGTAAAACTCGAGTTCACTGTGGTATGGATGACATAACTTTCATCAAATGTTTTCGGAATAAGCCCACTGAGTATATTAAGTACTCAGCCCTGCATGTGTTTTCCCTATGTGCAGGTTGAGCGGCGACGAGCAATTGGTGGTGTTGAGCAATTTAAAATTGAAGCATGGTTTGGTTAGTTGTGTACTGCGAGTTTAACTTAAATGACATACATGTTGATTACTTGAGCGGAAATTCATTTTTATGCCTATGTGGTCGAAATTGCATGATTATGAAACTGTGAATACAAAGCATGATGAGTGCATAGTTGCAATTTTGTGATTGTGATACAGATGTCCATGAACTGTATGATTTATGAAATGTGATTCCATGGATGATGGATAGATTGAGTTACTATTTTAAATTTTAATATATGCTGGATGAAATGCTATGGAATGCTAAATGGTTTATATGGATAAACATGTTTGACTGCGCAATACGTTTTATGTGATAATTCATGATTGATGAAGTACGAGGTATCGTATAAAATCATTATGAAAGTGAAATGTGAAATTTTGAACTTTGTTGCAAATGTAGAATCCATATGAAGCTTGAATTAAGCAACGATCGAATATATGTTGAAGTATGAGACTATGAACTATGTCTGTAAAACATAGAGTGCCTAAGAAGTATGCTAGGCTGAACGTGCTCGAACATAGTTGTAAATTAATAACTACAATATCACTTTCCTGAGTGATGGGACAAACGAAAACATATATTTCGAACTAGACGGACTATTATAGCTGCCTATTGTTTTCCCTGGATGATAAGAACAAAAAGAAAGGAAGTTTCTAACGAGATCAAGACAAGAAGAAATGTTAGGTGATGTATCATTACAACGACGAGAAATTGTGCCTGCAATCAAATAAAGTGAATGCAATCGTGCATAACATGTTAATGCGACGACGCGTTACAAATATGACAACACTTATGACACGTTAAGGCCGAGAGGGTTATTACCAAGTGAATGACCGCTAGGGCGTGCCAAAAACAATATGAAGATGTGACCTTCCAGGACAGTTAATTGCTGTAACGACACCAAGAATCTTGAGTTAGAATTTAGAGTTTTCGAGAACGCCTCTATTATCTTCGGGAAATGACGTAGTGCCACATTTGTAGCTAGAATGGATGAATTTAATTGACAGTACTTACTTGGATTATCAAAAATTTCTTTCTATGAAGATCCTTGACAATGATATTCTTTTCGTGCATTTAAAACTTTTGATTGACCTGCAATTTGCAAGTGATGCATCACTGTTTCCTTTTAATGAAAGTAGTGACTCATTCTTGTTCCTCTTGAGTCATTTTTGGAGCCATTCTAATCAAGGGCAATTTCAATAGTACTCCTCATGTTGAAATCCGTTCTGGTCCAAGTAAGACTGTTAAATAGATTTCTAAATTCTTGATACAAGACTCTCAAGAAGGGCAATGGCTCGATCTCTGCAAACACATATGAGGAATAAGTTTCAAGAGACACATACAAATGATACACCAACAACTCAAGGAGTCGAATATTTTTGCATCTATGCTTAGTTGCAGCAAATGGCAGAATAATCAAACGTTGTGCCATACCTAGATATTAGGTCTTGAGAAACAAAAAGCTTAGAGAAGCCGTGTACATCAAATGATCACGTTTTGCGGCTCAGAATTTATGTAAGTGGTTGATCAATGGATATACGGATAACAACTGAGAGTCGGAATATTAAGGTCGTCGCATAAGATCATCGTTGTACGATAGTATTGGAATGAAAATACGAGCACCCTGATAGATTATGTTATACGAACGAAGGTCGTCGATGAGAGGAAATCATCCAACAAGTGGCCAACTAAAATGGGAAACAATCGAAAAGAGAAACGCGTGCAAGCACCATCACCACCACCTCCTCCGCCTCCAGTAGACCGAGAAATTGTGAAGATGTTCTTAAAACAAAAACCTCCCGTCTTCGATGGAATGGGAGAGCCGGAAAAGGGCTGAGAGTTGGATACGCGAATTGGAGCGTATTTTCACGATTCTGATGTGCAACGATGCGGAACGAATGACTTGTGTGACCTACCAATTGACTGGGTCAGCTAACTTCTGGTGGGATACCAAGATGAAGACCACGCCACGAGATCAAGTGGGTAGAATGACTTGGGAGAACTTTAAGGAGGCGATATATAACAAGTACGTACCAAAGGGCTACTGAAAGGCAAATGCAGCTAAGTTTTACAACTTAACCCAAGGGCTTATGTCGGTGACTGAATATGACCGCACTCTGCGATATGACTCGGTATGCACCTGAACAAGTTGACACCGACGAGAAGCTAACTGATAAGTTCCGTGAGGGTCTAAGGCATGAGATAAAGATGGCATTAGCTAGTCGTGGGAGACTTACATACGCAGAAACGTTGGCCCTCGCACTAGATGTTGAGGCAACTATGCCCAAGGAGAGGGCGATGTGAAACACTACACTGGCACTGCCTCCACCACATTATTCTCGAGAGAAGAGAAAGTGGGATGGGAATAGGACCCACTATGAAAACAAGAGGTACCAGCCCACCCAAAACCGACCACAGTATGGGGGCAGACAAAATTTCTCTAACTAGAGGGGTGACTTCCGACCTAGACCACCACAATGCAATGTGTGCTCCAAGTACCATTTCAGAGAGTGTAGAATGCAGAACACTACTAAGTGCTTTGATTGTGGAGGAAATGGCCACTTCCCTAAAGAGTGTCCGAGCAAGAATGTGGGGATGGGGTCAAGGCAGAACAATCAAAGATTCCGTCAGCAGCCGAGGGCACCACTAGCGGAACCAAGGGTGAATCGTGATCAACCTTCGCGACAACAACAACTTCACCACCCAAGACTTCCCTCCTTAGAGCATATGCGTTGATTTCTAAACAACCCAAGACTGAACAAGGGAGTCACGAAAACGGAAACTTGGCAAGTATGGGCAAACTCCTCGATACATCTATTGTTGTATTGTTTGATAGGGGCGCATCGCATCCTTTCATATCAGAACTATGTGTGCCTGCTAATAAATCTGAGCACAAGATGATGGTGACCTCACCAGTGGGAGGGGTAATAGAGATTTCTCAAACATGCTCGAATGTAAAAATTTTTATGGGAGAACTTAAGCTAGTCACGCACAACCTACAAGTCATGGCAATGTGGAATATCGATATAATCTTGGAAATGGATTGGTTAACTGCCAATTTTGCTACTATTCGTTGCAAGGAGAGACAAATATCATTACAAGCCCCTGGAAAGGAACCAATCGTGTATCATGGAATCACGATGAACAGAAAAACGTCTATCATCTCCGTATTCCAAGCCACTACGATGTTGAGGAAAGGGCGTCCTGCCTATCTGGTCTATCTACAAGGAGATGGAAAAGAAGAAAGGAAAGTGGAGGATGTTGCCGTGGTACGAGAATTTCCAGACATTTTTTTTTCCTGAAGCTTTGCATGGCCCACCGCCAGATCGACAATTGGAGTTCATAATCGACCTAGAGCCAGGGTCGACACCGGTGTTCAAGGCCCCATATCGAATTGCACCTAAAGAGTTGGAGGAACTCAAGATACAACTTCACGAACTCATGGACTTGGGTTTCATTAGACTCAGTGTTTCACCGTGGGGCGCGACTGTGCTTTTTGTGAAGAAGAAAGATGGGTCGATGAGAATGTGTATTGACTATAGAGAGTTGAACAAAATGACCTCAAGAACTAATATCCACTGCCGAGGATAGGTGACCTATTCGATCAACTTCGAGGAGTCGGTGTGTTCTCAAAGATGGACTTAAGGTCCGGATACCATCAATTGAGAGTCCGAAGAGAGGACATACCGAAGACTGCTTTTCGCACAAGATATGGTCACTATGAGTTTGTGGTAATGTCGTTTGGATTGACGAATGCACCCGCAGTATTCATGGATTTAATGAATCGAGTATTTCATCCATATTTGGATAAATTCATTTTGGTCTTCATAGATGATGTACTCGTCTACTCGAAGGATGAGAAGGAACACGAGGAACACCTGCGAATCACTTTGGAGCCATTGAGGAGTGAGAAACTATATGCCAAATTCAGCAAGTGTGAGTTTTGGCTTAAGGAAGTGAACTTCCTTGGTCACATTGTGTCGGCAGAAGGAATTCGAGTGGACCCCGCCAAGGTTAAGGCGGTACAGCAATGGAAAGCACCTTAAACACCAAACGAGATTCGGAGTTTCCTAGGCTTGGCAGGATACTACCGAGGGTTTATAGATGTATTCTCCAAGATAGCGAGACCCATGAACCAACAACTCAAGAAGGGGGCAAAAGTCAATTGGACCCCGGAGTGTGAGGCAAGTTTCTAATTGTTGAAGGAGAAGCTAACTAGTGCACCGATTCTAGCCGAGCCAGGGCCTGGAGTGAACTACGTGGTAGACACTAAAGCTTCGAAGGTGGGACTTGGATGTGTGTTGATGCAAAACAGCAAAGTGATTGCTTACGCGTCACGACAATTGAGGCCACACGAGTTGAACTATCCAACCCACGACTTGGAGTTAGCAGCGGTAGTACACGCATTAAAGATTTGGAGACATCATCTCTACGGAGTTCGATGTGAGATCTTTACGGACCACAAAAGCCTAAAGTATTTCTTTGAGCAGAAAGATTTGAACATGCGGCAACGAAGATGACTCGAGTTGGTGAAAGACTATGATTGTGGCATCAACTACCACCCCGGCAAAGCAAATGTAGTGGCAGATGCTTTGAGCCGGAAGGACCATTCCCAACTGGCTACTTTTCTCACCAAAGAGGAAAGCCTGATTCGCGAGTTCAGCAAGATGCGTTTGGAAGTTGTGGGGGCACTTGGAACAGTGGAAGCCCGAATCGCCACCTTAGTTGTTGAACCTGATCTAAGGTAGAGAATTATTGAAGCACAACGGATGTATGCGAAATTAGAGGAGATTCGTGTAGAGGTGCGAACTGGCGAATCTGGGAATTTTAGCGAAGAAGGTGACAATGCCCTTACTTTCGAAGGAAGACTATGCATACCGAATAACGAGGAACTCAAAAACGAAGTTATGAGTGAAGCACATGAGACTCCTTACACCGCCAACCTAGGAATACGAAAATGTATCAAGATCTGAAGAAGTCCTTTTGATGGAATGGTATGAAGAGGGATATAACGTCATTTGTTGAGAGATGTTTAGTCTGCCAGCAAGTGAAGGCTCTACATCAACGACCGTATGGGAAGTTACAATCACTGGAGATCCCTGAGTGGAAATGGGAGCACATCTCCATGGATTTCATGACGGGATTGTCGAGGACTCTGAGAGGAAACACCACTAATTGGGTAATTATAGATCGACCTACCAAGATTGCGCACTTCATACCGATTCTCATAAGTTATGGGTCCAACAAGCAAGCTCAAATTTACGTCCGATAGTGACCCAAAATTCACCTCAAGATTTTGGATAAGTCTACAGAAAGAGCTTGGAACTAAATTGAACTTCAGCACAACGTTTCACCCGCAAACCGATGAGCAGTCCGAAAGAACGAGCCAAACTCTCGAGGATATGTTGAGAGCCGTGGTACTCAACCGAGGAGGAAGCTGGGAGGCAGCACTACCATTGATTGAGTTCACCTACAACAACAGTTTTCAGACAACGATAAACATGGCGCCGTATGAGGCATTACGGGAAAAAGTGTAGATCGCCACTCTACTGGGACGAAGTTGGCGAGAGAAGAATACTTGGACCCGAAGCAGTTGAAGAGATGGTGGGAATCGTTTGGCAAATTCGTGAAAGGATAAAAGAAGTTCAAGACAGACAGAAACCATACGCGAATGTCCGACGAACTGACCTACAACTCCAAGCTGGCGATAAAGTTTTCCTGAAGGTATCCTCGTCAAAAGGGACAACACGTTTTGGCGTCAAGGGCAAATTGAAGTCGTGATTTATTGGGCCTTACGAAATTCTTGAAGGAGTGGGCCCTGTTGCATACCGATTGACGCTATCACCAAACCTTGGGAATTTGCACACCATTTTCCATGTGTCACAGTTATGGAAATACGTGTTCGACCTGAAACACGTGATCCAATACGAAGAAGTCGCCTTGAATCCAGACTTGAGCTACGAGGAGAGACCCCAATCTATTTTGGACCGAAAGATCAAGAATGTGAGAAATAAACATGTTGCTTGTGTCGAAGAACTTTGGAAAAATCATGGGCATGGAGAAGCCACGTGAGAGAATGAGGACAAGATGATGGAATTGTACCCAGAACTCTTTACTTAAGGGTAACAAATTTCGGGACGAAATTTCTGTTAAGGTTGGTAGGATGTAACGCCCCGTTTTTCTAAACCTAATTTTTGAACCCTAAAGTACTTGCATTTAATGCTATTAATATTGCGAAGTCCGTGAATTAATTGTTGAGTGGAATTGTGGCTAGACTGGGGATTTGTGAAATAAATTACTGAGCGGATTTAAAATAATTCCTTTCCGTGAGGAATAAATATATTGGCCTCAATCTGCGAGTTGGATCGAAAAAATTGAATAAGCGATATAAAAACTCAGTCCATGATAAATAAATTGTGGCTGCACAATTTAAATAAAATACAAAGGGACCGCGAATTAAACTAATTTAACTAAATCTTCTCCCTGTTGACTTGGTCACCGAGCTGCATTAATCCAAATTTTTTAATTAAAGATTCTGCAGAGATTTTCCTCCTCTGTGATGAGACTTTTCTCCTCCGTGATCTGTAAATAAATACCAAACAAATTCAAATTAATAAAAAAGAAAAGAAGAAGAATTAGAATTCCACCGCCTTAACCCACGTTAAAACCGTTTCCTCCCCACTTCCTAAATCTCTCCCATATCTTTTAATACCCTCCCTCTATATTATGCACTCCCCAATTAGTTTCTCTTCTAATCGTTCTCTGCAGCAAGAAACCAAGACCTATTCTTTCAACTTCTATTCAAGGTAATCTTGCAAACTCATTCAATCTTCTTGCTTTTGCAACTGGCGAGTACAAAATCGCAATTTATTTACTCGTGACACAATTGCTTGGCATCACAGTTTGAGAGGAAAAGCAAAACTTGCCGTGAATCCAATTTCTTTTGCTGCTAGGCAACATCAATTCCCCTCTACAATAGCCTCAATTTTGTGCATCTCATAAGCTCCGTAACCAATCTAATAATCTGGTAATAAAAACAAAACCGAATAAAAGATTGAACATTTAACGAATCGGAATCAAGTAAGAACTTAGCTTCGGGGTAAATCGGGGCTGTTTCGGGAATGGAAACGGATATGCCAAACCATCGGACAACTCTGGTCGCGGCGCTGGAAACGATGATGGAGCGGCTGCTCGTGGAGACGATGGCGCGAGAAGAGAGTGTCCGTCAATTGGGGTTTTATCTTTGTTTCATTCGTTTTTGCTTGAGTTTAAATTTGGGGAAGAAGAAAAGGGGGATTGAGAGAGAAAGGAAGAACGATGGATCTGGAAAGAAGAAGTGTTGATTTCATTACTGTAAAACATTTTTTTATTATTAGTTGAAGACGTTTTTCCAAAGTTTGAATTTGAGACCGTATTTGTGTGTCAAAAAGGGGAAGAAGCATTGGAATTTATATATATATTACTTTAATAATTGGTGATGGTTTTAAAATAGTGGTGGAAGAGTATACGTGTACACGTATAGTGTTGAATGGGAATATGTGTTTCTAAATTGTTTTATTCATCTAATACCATTAGTATTTTATACTAAAGTAGAAAGGGATAAGAGTATATGTGTACGTGTACGATGGAGTATTTTAGTTCGTTTTCCTTACTCCCTTTTGCCCCATTTAATTTAGTTGGTTTATTTAATTGGTTTATGCCTGTCTTTTATGCGATTTGTTGGTGCTTGATCGCTCGGCGTTAATCGAAGTACCTAAGTTTCTAATTAAGAAAGTTTATAATCTTGATCAAGAAAATAATTGGAGACATAGGATGCATGCATTTTATTTATTTGAAAAGTGTGTTGATTTATGTATTATCAAAATTCTAAAGGTGAATTCTCGCAAGTGAATCGTGATACCAAGGGGAAGAAAGTACTTGAGAATTAAGCAGTCGAGGTGGGCTTTCTTTTGCTAAACTCTTTTACACTTTCAAAAGTATGATTATGGTGGAATAAGGGTGGTTTAAATTGTTATGTCATGCCATGTTTATTTTGATGATGAGATTGTCGCCTGATGCCTAGTTTGTGAGTTCGCTCCATTAGGCTATAGGGCTATGTTGAGATTGTTGCATGATGCCTAGTTTGTGAGTTGGCTCCATTAGGCTATAGGGCTATGTTAAACGAATTCGGGTCCGAGTAGGGCCGCAAACCCTATCAGGCTAGTGTACACAGTTGGGATCGTGAGCCGTCCTTGCTAGTCGGCCGGTCTCGTGGGCGAATAGTGTGGCCACACTTTCGTCGCACTATGGACAGAGGATGTGGTTGAATGATTATTGAGAAAGTTGGGAGATTGTTTTGACTGGCCAGTCTATGAAATTGTTTTGTGATACTCGATGCTATTTCTTTTCTAAATGTAAAACTCGAGTTCACTGTGGTATGGATGACATAACTTTCATCAAATGTTTTCGACATAAGCCCACTGAGTATATTAAGTACTCAGCCCTGCATGTGTTTTCCCTATGTGCAGGTTGAGCGGCGATGAGCAATTGGTGGTGTTGAGCAATTTAAAATTGAAGCATGGTTTGGTTAGTTGTGTACTACGAGTGTCGTTGTGTCTCCACACATGACATCACTCTTTCTCTTGGACGATTCCGCTGAGACATTGTTTTTACTCGTCAATCTTTTAGCTTTGAACCTAATTATTTGGATAATGTCAAACTCTTGGCCCCTTTTTATTAAATATTAATTATTGGTCAAACTCTTTACTGAAACCTTAGTTTCCTTCGTCTGTTTATTAAGTTCTTTTAATCACGATCACCCGTATTTATTAACCCTAAAGGGCGGTCGTGACAGTTTGGTATCAGAGCCTCAGTTTCTTTCCGCTCTGGACCCAAGAGTCTTTTGGAGTCAAAATCTATCCTTGTATTAATTGGCTAAAGTGTTAAACGTCGAAGGCTCAACACCACAACTCGTCACGCCCAACCACAAAAGAAGTGGTAAGAATATTTTGGCGACTTTTTAAATGAATTACTGAAATCTTTTTAAAGTATTGAAAACAACTTTACAAATGTTGTGAGTGAATTAGTCAAATGTAGTGAACTTAATACCTAATGACCTGTAAATACAATAAATTTTGCCAGCCATAACCTAAAGTCATAAAAGAAAATACAAACTGAGACTCGTTCAGTTTCCCTTATATGGCCTGGTGGGCCCACGTAATTGGATCTTTTTTCAAGTGTTCAGTGTTGGAGAATTGCGGCTGGTTAGGGGCTTTAGGTGTTAATATTTGTTTTTTAATTAAATGGTTGCGGAAGAAAATACCCCCGCCTATTATATAGTAGAAGGAATATTTTTTTAGTCCACGAACTTTGTCAATGTATCATTTTAGATCAGTGAACTTTAAAAATATCATTTGAAGTCAGTCAACTATGAGTTAATATCAATCGAAATATTTTTTTACTATTTTCAAGTTTTTTGGATGAAAATACCCTCAATACCGGGTACATATTTTTAATAAACTTATCACATACCTATATTTTTTTATACATATTTTTACTACTCCCTCCGTCCCTGAAATTTTGTCACATTTCATTTCCTGCACTCGTTTTGAACAAATGATACTTCCTCCGTCCGCAAAATGTTGTCCATGTTTGACTCGGCACGTGTTTTGAGAATGTAAAGAAAAGTGAGTGAAAGAAGTTAGTGGAATGTAGGTCCCATATTTATATATTGAATTTATAATAGAATGTGAGTGTAATGAGTTAGTGGAATATGAGAACCATTTACCAAAAAAGTAAAATAATAGCAAAGTGGACAACATTTCACGGACGGACCAAAATGGAAAAACTGGAAAACATTTCACGGACGGAGGGAGTAATATATAATTAATGAAGAAAGGGTAAAGTAAGATAGAGAATAATGTAGATAAGACTCTCTTCTACGTTATTCTCTCTCTTACGTTATTCTCTCTTTTTTACATTATTAAGCAGTACATTGCCATTACTCGGTTGATTACATCCATTATATATGTTGTGTTTACGACATCAGACACTAGTACCAAAATATGCTTATGTTAGCAAGAAGTTCCGCATACTATGTATGGATCAAAACAGACATGGCAACAAGTCATTTTTTTCTCAACCACAATGAGTTATCCAAAAAAAAACATAGTGTTAAAAGTAATATAAATAGCGTTTCCAATGATTATCCGTATGATCAATCCAATTCATTCACGACTTCCTTCTGCCGTGGAGGTATGCTTTTTATACAGGTAATGAACTCGGTGGGGGTCTGTCGACAGTAGAGGTGGTCGACTTTCTTTCCCCTCGACTTCCTCTTCTCTTTGTCTTCATGAGACGTACTAGCCTCGGCCCCTTGCTGTTCAGCCAATCTCTCCCTGAACTTTTGGGCAATTGCACGTGGAAGAACATCATCCACTACTTCGTCAATATCCAACCTTGGCTGCTTCGCTGCTGTCCAAAAATCAGTAATGTATCGCATTAATGCACAACACTATCTGTATAATGTACAAATGTAATCAAATAATGCACCAATGAATTAATGTATCGCATTTGTGCATTAATGTATCGCATTAATGCACAACACTAATTGTATAATGTACAAAGATAATCAAATAATGCACCTGAATTAAAACTAAAATCATAATGTACACCAGTCCCTACAATAATGTACATATTGCAACAAATAATGCACAAATGAAAATAATAATGTACATATAGCATCTGACTTAATCAGATGGATGTAGCTTCAATCTAAAAAATAATGCACAGAACTGCATACAATAATGTATACATTTCAGTAACTAATGCACGACATAATATAACATTCACTAAACCAAATCCATAATGTGTACCAAGTAATGCACAAACGAATATTAAACCAATAACAAATTTTGTTAACAACTCCCTACAGTACTGAACAAATAGGATCAAATAATGCACAGATGATAACAACATTCACTCATTTACAGGCTTTTTATCAAACTGATTTATATAGTTTCAAACAAAAACATAATGCACAACAATTCATACAATAATGTACACATTGCATCAAACAATGCACAAATAAATACAAGATACACTTAATTACAGGCTGTCCAAAATCGCCCAAAAATTACCTGCAGTCTGGGTTGGTTGGCTTCTGAAGGGCCTTCCTCGTTTCGTCATACTGGATCTGTGACACAATCCAAAAATCAAATCGGGATACAATCTTCTCTCTAAAATCGCCCAATACACAATTGTAAACCAGTTATTAACTACAAACTTCAATAATGAACAGAACCCTAGCACAAATGAACCCAATTTTACGATTTACGAAAAATTGACCAAAACAAGTGCGAAAAACTTGAAACTATTTGGTAGAAAACAATGAATCTACGATTAGGTGGTGTGTCGTCGGTGATAATCGCCGCTTAACAGTGGTGTCGTCGGTGATAATCGGCTATTAATAACAAATTGAAGCATAAAAACCCTACCTTGATGTCTACTTGAACCGGAAGTCGCGCGCCAAGGGAGTACGTTTTCGACAGTGAAACGGCATCGGAGGCTGGAAAAAACGACGAAAATCAACTTTTGGGTTTGATTTTGGTGGCTGGTAGTGGCGGCTAGGGTTTGGAAATGAGTGGAAATTGGGGGAGACGATGTTGAATCGTGGGTTTGAGGAGTGAGACAGTTGGAGTGAGAGAGAGTGTGAGTAGATGGAAGGTCTATGAAAATCTCGCTTAAATCTCGCTCCTTCCGTTTTAATTCATGGTTGCCTTACAATTTTACCCATATAATGCACAGAATGAACCTAATAATGCAACACGGGATGATTTTGTGAGGCTTCATCTAGTCCGTCCATCATACTAATCTAATGGTTGATATTAAGAAGGAAATAAACACGAAGGGGGCAATAGGACCCTAATGCTCCCATATATATATATATATATATATATATATATATAAGGATAGAGTCCCATTATTCACAAATCCAGTCTTAAAGACCCAACCGCAAAACCATACTAAATTAGGGTTTTAAGATCTAGTGTTTCCTGAAGGAGATACACAAATTTATAAATTATTTTCGCCTTCATCACGAGCCTATTTTAATTCATCCGAAGGCAAATAAGTCATACTAACATGTTACGAAGATTTAACTTCATTCCAGAATTTATTACTTCATTCCAGAATTTATTACTTCATTCCAGTATGTTTTTACTTCATTCCAATAGGATTATTACTTCATTCCAGTACGTAAATGTGGTTTCGCCGTCGCATACCATTCTCTCTCTTCACAATGTCTATCAGCACCGCCACAACACTGATATGGTGTAATAAACACATGGAATGATGTAATAAAATTTGAACGAAGTTTATGTAGAAGCATTTGAAGTCCTACTGGAATGAAGTAAAAACCTTATCCAATGAAGTAATAACGTTTATAAATGAAGTAATAAACCCACTTAAATAAATTGTATTTTTTAAAGTGAATAAAGTAAAATTCTAGGTCAATGACTTCAAATGAAGCATATGTTGAATCATTTCAAAACCTACTGAAAGCAAGAAAAACATGTTGTAGTTTCAAGGTATTATGTACGGAGTGAAGTAATAAACCTAATACAATGAAACAAAATGGGCTTGTAATGAAGACCGAAAAAAATTTACACAGCAGTACATCTCATCAAAGAACTAGATCTAATGGCCCTAATTTGGTCTCTAGTTCGGTCTTTAAAATTGGTTTGACATTGATCACAACTCTATATATATCTATAAATATATATATAGGTGTGTGTGTGTATGTGAATGTAAATACTAAATATGGGGTGTTACAATAATTGATCTATGTCCGTAGGTGAAATAATTCTGCGACACGTTCTACCATCACATCACACTAATAAAAATATGAAACATCTATGTCAATAATAATTCCGCTGGTGGATAACTTCGACCTGAGCTCGATTAGGATGGTTCTGTCAGGGGCAGCGCCACTGGGGAAGGATCTGGAAGTCGCAGACGGTTTTGGACAGGTGAAAAGTGAAAAATAACTTATATACCTAACTTCATTTTTCATGTCCTTTAAATGATCATTTAATACCGGAAACACTAAATTCAATTTAATTACTCCCTATATTTGTGTAGAGATTATAAAAATCATACAACTAATTGATTTACTTTATTTTACTCTAAATTCAGTGTTAGGAAAATTAGTTGGGTATGTGGAGGAATGTGAAGTTACGTCGAATTAATTTGTCATTACTCCTTATTGATCTATTGCATATATACCTAATCGATTTAAATCCTTATTATGGTACCACTTGCATCTAATACTTTGTCAATTTTGATTTATAGTATAACTAAATGCACGGTTCCTAGAGAGATATTGAACCAAATTTTCAACAAATTCAACATTTATTTATTGAACAATAGAATGGCATACTAAATTTGATTTCATTTTATTTAACCCTTTTTTTATAGTGATGCTCCCGTCTTAGTCCGATAATTTCAATAAATTGTTTAATTAATTATAGAATGATTGTCAATGTCTGCAAATGCTACCACATAACATGCATGTTAAAAATTTGTACACGAAGTTATGTACTAGCCATGTATAATAATAATATTATCATAATTTCTAACCTTTTTTTATTCTAGGTAGGTTAGATAGACCACGAGGAATTCAAAGATATTAGACAAAAATAATAAATTCATGGGCTAACTAATAAACATAAATTTCCTACCCCGTTTGTCCATTATTCTAGGTGGGTTAGATAGACCACAAGGAATTCATGATATTGGACAAAAATAATAAATTCATGGGCTGACTAATAAACATAAATTTCCTTGCATGTTTGTCCATACTATATTTTTTCATAAGTAATATTTAGTTATATTATAATTCAAAATTGACAAAGTATTAGATGCAAATGGTACCATGATAAATATTCGAATCGATTAAATAGATATGCATCACATCAATAAGGAGTAATGACAAATTAATCCGACATAACTTCACATTCCTCCACCTACCCAACTAATTTTCCTGACACTAAATTTAGAGTAAAATAAAGTAAATCAATTAGTAGTATAATTCTTATAATCTCAACACAAATATAGGGAGTAATTGAATTGAATTGAATTTAGTGTTTCTGGTATTAAATAATCATTTGAAGGACATGAAAATTGAAGTTAGGTATATTAGTTATTTTTTACTTTTCACCTGTCCAAAAACCACATGCGACACACGGCTGAGCAGAGCCGCTTCCAGCTCCTTCCTAGAGGCGCCGCCTCTGGCATAACCATCCTAATCGAGCTCAGGTCGAAGTTATCCACCAGTGGAATTATTAGTGACGTAGATGTTTCATATTTTTATTAGTGTGATGGTTGAATTTGTCGCATAATTATTTCACCTACTGACATAGATCAATTTTGTCTTGAACTAGTCATTTCAAGTGATGTTTCAAAGCTAATAAAGATGATTTTTATATTTCTACCGCTGTGGGCTATATTAGTAAATTCTATGTAATTTAAGATTGAAATGGTGTTGCATATATTAATATCACTGAATTTTTCATGATAATAAAACAGTCATTTCCAGCCTTAATTCAACGGGCCCTTGCCCATTAAACGAGTCACAGAGAAAATTTAACCAACAAATCAAATTCTACATTGGGCCATTAAATGCACTATGAATGCCCCTATTTACCAATTCAACCACACCCATATTTTATAAATAATAACCCTCTCAGTCTCAACTCATCTTTGTAGTGCATAGACATCTCATCCGCCACAATCAGAAATCCAAGATGTACGGAACAATGTTTGCTGAGATGACGGTTGACGTACCGGCAACCGAAGCGTGGAAGCTCTACAGCAGTCTCCTCTTGGTATTTTGACGTGTTTTGTGAGAAATGCGTAAATTTGAGCCTAAAAAGATAGCTTAAAGTCGAAGATGAAAATCTGGAGCATTCAACCCGCCCAGCGGACCGCTGGCGGCCAACGACCGCTGAACAAGCCGCGGTCCGCTTCGAGAATGTTGTGCTGAAAAGACTAGTTCAAGACATAATTGTAACACCCCAAATCAGAATTTGCCTATAAATTTTCATGTCAGTGCATATTATTATAGAATAATTTGGCTATATATTTATAAATTTTCATCAAATTATAGTTTTTGCATACCGACTTTACAATTCACATGTAAATTATCAAACTATTAATTTGTTCTATTTTGCAACCAAACTATTAAATTCACATGTAAACGATCAAACTATTACTTTGTTCTTTGGTGAGGCTCGGAACGACGGATCAGATTAATCAAGGTTATATGGAAGATAACCGAACCCGGTGGATCAGTTAGCAAATTGTCGTTACTACTTGATCAAGTCAATCCTCAAACCGACTCACGCAAAGAAAATATTTATAACTCCCAAAGACTCGCACTACTTTAACTACTGGATTTATGCTAGGCAGAATTTAAACTAACTACTTGATTAAACCACGGAACAGTAAATCATTTTAACATTCATTATAACTAGGCACTTGGAACAATATTTAAAGGCGAGAAATTAAACTGTGACAGTGAACTTGAAGATCCGAAAACAAAAGAACTTTGATTCCAGAATAGATCTCGTCCAAAGCGAAATATAAAGCGAAAACTAGCTACGAAATTGAAAGAACATAAAGCGAGTAAAGGCCGAGCAATTCTCGGTCGGAAACTGGAAACAGCGCCGGACAGAACTGAAGCCTCTGTCGCACTGAATCACTTACCTTTCACTAAAATTCTAAACTAAGCTAGCTAAGAACTGGAACGAAAGTTAACTAAACTAAGCTAAAACTAAAAACTAACTAGAAAGCGGATAAAGTCCTCTCTATTGTGGTGTCGCAGCCTCTATTTATAGGCAACCTTTGGTCGAATAAGCTAGCGAAGAACTGGAACGAAAGTTAACTAAACTAAGCTAAAACTAAGAGCTATCCTCCAGCAGGGATAACAACCTTGTCGGCGAATATTCGCTTTCTTCTAGGACCGCGCGTCTCTTTGGTCGACACGTATTCCTCCTTCTAGAAGACAGTGGTCCCTTCATAGCAGGATGGTGTCCTTTGTATCGGCACGTGTCTTCTTCTCTTTGCCAATGGTCCCCGCCTAACTGCTTGATCACTCCCCTTGATCAATCTCCCTGATTTCTTGGCCTTTTGCGTCCTTTGTGCCGACTTGATCAGTTTAGCCTTGATGTCTTGGTCAAGCTGCATTCCTGCACTTTTAACACTTGTTTTGCGCAATAAACAGATCAAGTGGCGTACTTTTTACCCTTTAAACCGATGCATGAAATGAGCCTTATCAAACTGCTCACACTTAAAACATACTTGTCCTCAAGTATAAAAGACAAGAAAAGAAAAAGATAAGGCAAGTTTCAAGCACGGTTTACTCATCTCAAGAAAGAAAGGAAAAAAGAAAGACTTAAAAACACATATTTACATAGATGCATTAGACCGAATAAACTTCCAACAATCATACCCGAGGTCGAGGTCAATCCATTTGCCAGCAGCTTATGTTTCTTCTCTCCGCATATACTTGATCAAGTCGTCAGTTTGTCAAGATCGCTGCATATGAACTCGTCCTCGAGGGACTGGATGCAGTGGAAAAAGGGTTAGGCAACGGCTCAGAAAGCACAAATCTAGGACAACTTCTCTCACTTAGACCAGACAATGGGCTAAGTGTGAGATAGTGCAATCAGTCAAAACATGCCAATAGGAACAACAAAATATAGACGAAAACGTAGTTCAAGCAGTGGACTAAGTGTGAAAAGCAGAATAAAAACATCAATATATACAAACCAAAGTAAAAACTAGAATTAAAATTGTTTGGAAAGTTATACGCTTGAGATAAGGGGGTGATACTATTGTTTCCGAGAGGGTTGATCGGGGGATGCCGAAGGTGGCCAGGTTGATGATGGACGTCGAGGGGGATGAGAGCTTGTAGAGGGAGTTGGTTGCCTGGTAAGGGTATTTTGGCGGATAGCCTCCAGAATTTTGGCCAAAGCGACCAGCTGAGCATGTGAGTTCTCCATCAGTTGCGTAAGCGTTTGCTCAATGCGGAGCAAACTTTCGCGGTCAGTGTGTGCAGCCTCTTCTGGCTCTGTCCTCTCAATGGGTACCATGTTCAGGTCGGCCCTCTGTCTTTCTGGGTTCGCCGGACGATCAGCCGTTCTTCTGGTTTCCTCCTGCTACGTTTCCTGCCTGCTCTCTTGCTGCCTCTCCTGCCTTGCTTGTGAGTAGAAGCGCAGTCTCCTGCCGGGTAGTCGCTCTAGTACCTGTATTCTCACAAGGAAATCTAGGTCAAATAACTCTGGGTTTGGGCAGCGGTCGGGTAGCTCTACACCTTCTTGGAACACCAGAGTCCAATTGCGTCGGAGGTAGGCTCTGAGGAGGTGGCAAATGTTGAGGTGGCGGGAAGAGCGAGCGGCAATCTGATTCATCGAGTGGGTAATCCAGTAGCCAAGGTGCACCTTCCTTTGCTCCCTCATGCACCACATGAAGTAGAGCTCAGCCACAGTAATGATAGCCATCGTGTTGGCTTGAACGTGGAGGTTGCACCCGAGGTATACTTGGGCGAGTCGGAGGGCTGGATCCGCTATGTATGTTCCTCTGGACTCAGAGGCTTTAAAGTCTGGGGCACGACCGTTGCACAGGGCTTGCCTGACGGCCTGCTGCTCAAAATCCGGTTACCTTTGAGGAAGACCAATGTCACGACCGAACCACTCCTCTCTGGTGACCTGGGCTTCTGTGTAGAGTCCCATCCTTACGGAGAACTCGTTAAGGCTCATCTTTTGCCCATGGCCGAACACCCTAAAAGAGATGCTCCATGCCTCCAAGTCTGTGCTTCCGGTAAACCGGAAGGATGTGAAAAATTCCTTGGCCAGGGCCTCCGGTATGAAGGTATCCTCAATATCCAGCAACCATTCGAAACCAATGCCCGTAATATACTGAGCAAATCTCTCCTCAACCTTGATCCTCTCCAGGGTTGGCTGATGGAGTTTCTTACCAGCTTTCAGCCGCTTCTGGGGAGTTACCCTCTGGGTGACCTCCTTCTGCCACTTTGGGTCATCAAATTGCACCATCTGCTGGAGGAGGCCCGTGGTCAATACCACAGTCTGTTTGAAGAGGTCGGCGGTGGGGGGTACTATAGGCCTTCCTTGTCGCCTACGGGATGTTCGGGCCCATCGAAGTTCCCTGCTCTCAGCATCACTGCCTAACTCGTTTTCTCGTGGCAGTGGGGAAGTCGGGTGCCCTGCATCAGCAATAATAATGCCCTGGTTGGCAGGGCGGCTACGCTTAGGAGGAGGAGGAACTATCTCCTTCCCTTTTCTTTTCATTTGTCTCTCCCTCCTCATATATCTGTCCCCGACAGCCTCTCTCGCATCCCACGCGCCTCCGATCCTTTGACCTATCGGCGGCACCTCCTCATCTTCGTTAATGAGGTACCGTCTGACGTGAGGCCCTGTATTTCTGCCTCCGCCCGCGCCGTCTGTTCGTCTGCCCTGGCCTTCATGGCGTCTGCTTCTTCCATAAGCTGGTTCGTTGCTACGCGGCGTGTTCTTCATCGGAACCCACGCCACCGTCGTCTTCACCTGGCCGCCTTGCTGCCGCCGAGCACCACCAACCGCAAACTGCTGCCTCGATCTGCGTGCGGTCAAACTGTAGGGGTCTCGACCGCCGCCAAGGCTGCGCGCCCAGCCGCCGCCGCCCAGCCGCCTGTTCGCCGCCAGCCGGGAGTCGTCGGGAGAACTGCTGCCACAGCTGCCGCGAGAGACAGCGGCTGTCGCCGCCCAGCCATCCGCCGCGGCTGCCGCTGCTTCGAGTGCAGCAGCCGTCCGCCGCCCAGCCAGCCTTCCGCCACCGCCACCGTCGCTTAGATCTGCTCGCGGCCGAGCCTGCTAGGGTTTCGGCCGCCGCCTAGGCCTCCATCTCGTCGGCTTCGTCTTCGTCTTGTTTTATCCATTGTATTACATTTCATTGTATTCTAACTATTACATATGTTTACAATACAAGGAAAAACAAATCTAATCTACCACGGTCAACCCCCGTGGGTTTACAATAAAACGAAGAACATCAAGATTCAACATTCACGCAATATCACAAGCATAAAAACAATCATCCATCACATTTTTCAAATATGTAGATCTACACGAGTGGAACACTATTGACATAGATCTAGAAAAAACTATCATATATCTACAATATTCTTAATCAAGAATATTCTTATAGATCTAGAATATTCCATTTAATATAGATCTAGAATATGTTCTATAGATCTTGGAATACTCTATTGTAGATCAAGACATTCCTCATCAATTTTGAATAAAATTCATAGATCTAGAATGTTCTTTAGCCGATCTAGAGTATTCACTTATAGATCTAAAATATTCTTCATTGATCCATGTAATTTTGAAAAAAAAAGATTAAATCCACATAATCAGAGCCTAAAAGCATGGCTCTGATACCAATTGTTGGGAAAATCGTAGCGGAAATTACAAATTAAATAAATCCACAAAAGAATCTATTTAGGAGATTATGTGGACCGATTCAATTTCATGATTATGTAGAGACATATTATTGCGCAATTAATCACATAACTTTGAATTAAATTATGTCATTGAATACTTACAATAATGATTCTCCAAAGAATCAAAGTGGCTCGCTACTTCTCCATGTGTAGATCTTGATACTTCAATGTGATTGCAAGACCAAGGATCTTTTAACCTATGACCCAACTCTAGATCTAAATTCCTTGTGGGAGGAATCTCTTAGAAATGTAGGGATCTCGAAGAAGAAGACAAGAACGCCAAGAACACACAAAAGACAATTTTCGACTTCCCTATAGAGAGAGGGGGCCAAAAATATGATGTGTGGAGGCTAGGGTTTCACTCTTGTGATGTGTGTTTTTGTCAAGCCTCCTTCATCCCTTTATATAGAGTTTTTGTGGGCTAGGTTAGGGATCTATGGGGCTTGGATTGGGTCTCCCTCATTGGACCTTCTTTACTAATAAAATAATAACCCATAATTCAATATAAGGCCAATGGAATATTTCTTGTGCCACTAACGAAGAAATATTGACCGTCCATCCAATCCGTGATTACAAGCAATCCGAGTTAACCTCTTTAATATATTATTTCCCGTGTCTAAGACTTTCTATATCCATTAGTTAATTTGTAGTCTGCTATGGACTTTAAATTAATCAATATCTTTTATTTCCAAGTGTTTGTCTAGTAAGAGAAGTATATTAAAATATACTTTGCCTTTTCTATTATTCTTGGTTAAAATCCAAACCGATCGAGTTTCAGAATAATAGAACTTTTCTCGAACACCTATTGGGGATATAGTCATACCACGCGGGCACACGATTCACTGTAATAATAAAACTGACACCATACTAGTTATCAATTACTACTACCCAAGATATCAGGAATATTGGGTTACGAAAAACCTGCACCTACTGGTAAGTCAAAGCAGCGTATGATCGAATAACGTGTGTCCTATATTATTACAAAGATTAAGAAATGCTAAATCTCCAAGACATCGTCTTACAGTAGATACTTTCAATGCTATACCACACCAGTGTCACTAGTCATTCTCAAGGTAAAGACGACTTTCGGATGGACACTGCAACCTTTCGCGATAGGTATCCAAAGCCTATCTAGGTTGTGAAAAAGTTTTACTTCTACAAGGTACCAGCTGGGCCACCTACTGTGATGACCTGTTCCACGACCCAACCTTTAATGTTTTTTTTTTTTTTTTTTTTTTTTTTTTTTTTTTTTTTTTTTTTTTTTTTAAAAGGAGGATCGACGATGGTTCCCCATCTACCCTCCGATGTGACTCGGACCCCCGACCTAACAGTTGGAGGTGAAGCGTCTTACCCCGTAGGTGCGCTTCGTTGTCATTCTGGGCCCACAGGCCCAAGGAGAAATTAATCCCCAAATCTGCACTTCCTAGGATTCGAACCTGCGACCTCCTAGGAAGTGAAAGCTCCCTGATATCAACTCCCAAGCCACTAGAGCAGCTTGGTTGGATGACCCAACCTTTAATGTAGAAGACTTAGACTGATTTTACTCTCCGGCGCTTTAATTATATAATTTAATATATAATTAAATACGGTCAATACCCATTAAAGTAAAATACACAATGTGAAGAAAACATTTATTATTCTCATTAAATGAGGAGAGTTTACAATATACAAGCAATTTATCAAAATCGGCGCCTCCTCCTTCTCATTCACTTGTCTCGATTTTCGTGCCTAGCACGTGGGAGAATTAGGGTTTTGAAATTGAAATCGAAATAAAAAAAAAAAAAAATTCGAAACTAGGGTTTCGAAAAACCCTAGTTGATCACCCACCGTGAATCACAACGGAGGAGCGGCTGGGGGGGCGGCGGCCGGCTCTGGTCGTCGTCCAGTGGGTAGCTCGGGTCCAGTGGGAGCAGCGGTGGGCGGCGGTGGCGGCAGGCGGCGCGGCTGTTGGAAACGCGTCAGATCTATTAAGATATCCGACGACGTGGGTCGCTGGCGCCTGCTGCGGCGGCTGGTCGACGTACGTGGCGGCTCCAGGAGGTGTTGAAGGCGGCGGTTCAGGCAGGCGGAGGTGCTGGCGGCGTGTCGGGTCTGTCTCGGCGGATCTGGCGGCGTATGCTGTCGGTAACTCTCTGCGGCAGCTGACCTTCATCCGCAGCGACGCCAAAACGACGTTTTCAGGCCGTGGCGGCGGTGGCAGCGGTGACTCCGGACGCCGGTCGTCGGAGGGAGCAGTTCCCGACCAGGGGAGGCGGCGGCCAGAGGCTGCTGCGGCGGCCCCAGCGGCCGCAAGTGCCGAAACCCTAGCTAGGGTTTGAGCGCGCGTTTCGTCTCATCTCGTTGATTCGTTTCTTAACTCACAAGTAATTTATAATTGTGGTTTAAAATCCTAAACCTAGAATAATTCAATAACTTGTGGAAATTAGAATGATTCTCTAATTAAATCAAGATTCTAATTTAAAAGAGAATAATTGCCTTCTTTAAAATTGCCAATTGAATAATTTGGTAAATAATTTAATTTTTTAATTAGTTGATTTTGATGGATTATTTCCATCTAGATAATATCATGGTAATTAACATAAGGAAATTCAATTTTAATTTATCTAATTTTTGGCTTCTCCTTAATAAGATGGAAATTTAAAGAATATTATCTCTAGATGCTTTCATGTTTTATTTTAAGATTTAATTGAAAAATTGTCTACATTTTAATTGGTATGTTATGGAATTATTTCCTAGATATATACCTAAGTAAAAGACACAAGTTTTTCAATTATATGATCCCTTAAAATTTTTCGAAAATTACACTAATAAGAATTAGATGGATTTTAATTGAAATTTAATTCCTAGTTTGAATTATATCTTTAATTTTGATGAAGGTGAATTTTGTTTCATCTCGACAACGTCAATTTAGTTAAAGAAGTTAGAAATTCATTTAGCATTATCATGCTACTAAAATCCTATATTATTAATGTGTGAAGTGATTAATTGGATTTTAATTGGAATTCAATTCCTAGTTTAAAATTTGAATTTTTATCTTTAATTTTGATGTAGGTGAATTTTGTTTCATCTAGATAACATCGAATTGTCTTAAAGATATGAAAAATTCATAGAGCATTAATCTTGCTATTAAAATCCTTAGTAATCCACAAAGTTGAAAGTTCTCTTTAATCTTTGATGAAGGTGAAATTTGTTTCATCTAGAAAACATCGTTATAAGTTAAAGATGTAATAAATTTTTTCTAATCATGAAAGCTAAGAGAACTTTAATTCTCGAATTTAATTGGTGTGTTTTAAATGGATTTAGTCTTTATTGGATAAGTGCGGATTTATGTATCCAAGTGGGCATTTTAAATTAAGACTTAGCTAATCTTTTATGATATACACCTAGATATAATTTTTAGGATAATGATTGATTAATTCTATCTAGGTAAATCCTAATAGTAATAAAAGGTAATTCTAATAATCAAGATACGTTATTTTAACTAATAATGTATGATTGTTTAAGATTGGACTTAAAGTCTAGATAATCTTGTTTATGTGAAGGTAGAATTTTGTTTCTATCTATATTTATTTAAGATGCTTAATTAAATGATCAAGTTTCGTCATTATGGTTATGTGAACCTTTTATAAGTATGTTTACATGTTTTTAATGATGATTGATGGATATTTAATTGGAATTATGATTTTATTTGTTAAAATCTAGCTTTAACTCATGCATCGCCTATGTACTTATTGCTTTGCATGCATAGATAGTACATATTTAATTATGCTTTGAATGTGGATGCCTACCTAATCTACTTAAGTGATAATTAAACTATTAAAACCACCAACACAAAAATATGAAGCGATAATTACAACACGTTTGTATATAGCCTCCATAAAATTGATCTAAGTACGAAGTAGTGACCGGTCTATCTTTACAGGAGGAACATTACCAGTTTGTATGTTTAGATTTCTCTAGATAGAGGTTATTAAAATCGTAAAATTAGTTTTCAGTAATATCGCGACTGGTCTTTACCGGAGCAATATTGCTGCGAAATTATAAGGATTGTATTTTAATAATGCTTAGAGGGAACTATAGGAGGAGGTGCTTGTCCGGTCCGACCTTTCTTTAGAGGAGTTCACGCACAAGTAAAGAATCCTTAGTGCTTAATTTTATGGTTATACGCTTTAGCAGTGTTAGTCAGCCATGCCATTCTTATGGTCTCTGGACTATCTGTCGACACTGTGGCCAGTAAAAATTATGGATTTCTTGCATGAATATGACACAACTTCCTCGTTGAAGAACGTTTGTGCTTGATTTTTGTTGATGTAAAATGGATAAATTGTTTTGTGGTTATTTGCAATTCTTTGAAATTTTACATGGTTATATTATTGGTGTTTTGTTCTCAGCTTGAACGAGAGATGTTTACTACTTGGGAAGTTTATAGTGCGATCTTTATATCAAAGGAACGCGATTCTAATTCTTATTTGGATTGGAAAAGGAGACTTGACATTGATCAGTTGGCTCGTGATTTGAAATTAGTCCTTAGTAAGAATCGCCCCTCTGCTTATTACATATCAGACAAGGAAAAGGATGCTTATGATCGATGGGATACCGCGAGCGGTCATGTCAAGAAGTTTTTGTTGGCTTTGGTTGGCAATGCTCTTGGCTGGATTGACAAGTCCGACAGGTGGATTGAAGAACCTAAATGATTTGATGAAATGTCCACCAAGTGTCTCATGAGATCAGTGGTGAACATTTTGAGGAGAACTGTCTTGAAGGAGAACCAAAACATTATTGACTACGTCGTGGAAATGGTTGACGGTTTTGATAGACTCGAGGTGTTGGTGGGAAAATAGGCCCAGAAACCCAACAACTCATGATCCTCGACGGACTTCCAAAGAGCTTTGAGAAAGTAAGGAAAGAGATAATGGACAAGTTTTGGCCAACATCTCTTCTAGTACTCTCTAGCAAGCTCATTGAGACACAAGTCCAGATAAGGAAGATGGAGGGTGGGATGGTCAATAACTCCACTGACCTAAGACGCAAGTCTGACATGGCAGAGAGTTCGACCCAAACCAATGTGATTAGGAGGAAGACGTGATCTCAATCTAGCTATGACATTTATGTTTTGAACAATGAGAGTGGGCTTGGCCACTCTTTGGTCATCACCCAAGTTATTATGTATATTATTAGTTCGTTTGCTAGATGGATAGTACCCGGCTTGTGGGGATATCCTAGTAGCTTAGATAGAGTTTTTTGATATGTATCTCTTTTGTGGACCAAGTCACTTTTGGGCTTGGTAAATGTACGACACTTTATCGTTTGTTTTGATATGGACAGGTTGGGGGTCCGCCTAACCCCCCGCTGTAATGGTGTTTGAAAAAAAAAAAAAAATCCTAAATATATGAAGTTAATTTTTTTTAAAAAAAAACCCTATACTTTAAACCCTAAACCCTAAGCCCTAAACCATCCAAGCCCCTTGATTCATGCCCTTGCATGCAAATCACACACACTAAAATCACACAATGCTCTCTAGCCCTTTGAAATTCCAAAATCCGATTTCGTCTCGTTTTTTCGTTTTTTGTTGTAGTTTTTTACGTTCATCTTCTTCGTTGGAGTCTTAGAATTTGTTCTACCGTTTTTGTTTTAGTCGTCGTCGTGTTTTTGGCCGTTTTCCGGCCACTTTTATTTTCGTCTCTTTCTCTCTCTTTTATTCCGTCGTCTTCTTCCCTCTTTTCCGGCGGGTCAGGCCGCCTTTTCGTCGTGTCGTGTCTTGTCGTGGTGTTGGTGAGGTGAAAGGAGTCGTTTCGCGGATTCAGATCTCGATTTCGTCGAGGTCGGAAAACCTTGAGCTCGGCCGGCAATGGCGGATCCGCCGGCGCGCCGCGTCCCCCCCTCTTGTCAGCGGCATGTCAACGAATCAGACTGTGAAATGGATGCTGACCTTATTCCTGGAAGAAATCAGACGCGGTGTTTGAATCCCCAGCCGATTTCGGAAGTCGCCGACGAGTTTTTTTCGGAAGCTTCCGATCGCTCCATGACAGAGGAAGAGCTTGAAGAGGATGACTTGCTTGATGATGAAGAGGAATACTAATGGGATACGAACTAAACAACTAAACCCTAATTGCGAGCCCAATAGCAGTGACGGCCCATCAGCCCAAAACCTAAGAAAAAGTATCAGTTCGGCACAACCAAAGAGTTCGGTCGCAGCCTATAGCTCGGTAAAAGCCGACCAATCGAGCTCAACTCTCAGATCGGCAAAAGCTGATCGGCAAAGTTCAGCAGTTCGGTCTCAGCAGTTCGGTCTCAGTATTCGACCGAACAAGGAGATAGTGGACCCATGCAGGATCTCCACGACCTCCACTACACCCACGATCTATTTAGTGGTATTAAGCAGTTATCAACCCCCCTACCAGGGCTGCAAACCACGATCTTAGTTCGAATGTATAAATAGAACTTAGATCAGATAGACCAGGGTTAAGTTCTCTAGATCCTGAATCTCATATAGCAAATCAGTATTGTAATCTGTAAGCTAGATCAAGCAATACAAATTTGCCCTCTATTCTTCCCGTGGACGTAGATTTACCTCAGTAAATCGAACCACGTAATTTTCAGTGTTGTGATCTTCATTTATTACTTGCATTTATTCCCATAAAAAATTCGCTAAATCATCAAATACCAAAAGGAGATGGAAGATCAACGCCTGTCCGATGAAAAAAATGGTCATTTTGAGGAAGAACGACAGCCGCCGATCAGGACGACGGCGTCAGTGGAGGAGGTGGTCTCGTACATTGCAAACTCTCTCACTGCAACTCCTCTGTATCAGAACAGGCTTTTGGGTGAGAACCCATGCTTGGGTAAGGTGAAAAATCACGTGAATTCGGGTATGGGAGGCGTCGCTTCATCGTTTCATGGAGAAGGCAGCCATGTTCCAGACGTGATTGCTCAGCCGCTTTTTGAGAAGTGTATGGCTTCTGAGACAAGCATGCATGCTTGCATGGGAAGTGGGCAAAAATTAAATGCAAAGCTGACTTCCCCATCATTAGTAAATTCCGAGAATCATGGGCGCGTGAATTCTATTTTGGAGAAGGAGCAGCAGCTGCCTGATGGGTGCCTCGCCCCTTTTGAGAATCGATCCCAGGATCTCATGCCAGCTGCCTCTGTAGAAGAAAGCCTCCTTTTTGATCTGACGGAGTCTCGATCCCTCGTCGTTCAGCAGACGAATTTGGGCCCTGCAAGCGGGCCGCTTATTTTCTCAAATTCTCCCTTCTCGGCCCAGGTACCTCCCTTACTGGATCACTCTTTTTTTCCTTCCTCTCTTCCAATTAACCCACAGCCCAATCACTCCTCATTTCCCCCCAGCCCACTTCCTTTCCTATTTACTCCCAGCCAAAAAAACTTCCTAATGCTAATCCCCCTCGGCCCAAAAACAAACAGCCCAAATCCAATGAAGCAGCCCAATCTAAAAAAATCTACCCCCTCCTGCGTCGTCCAACTCAGTCTGCAACTGCCGCAGGTAACGATCTCGCCGCTGCTCTCTTCACCGGCCGACAACATCCCAGCCAACCCAAAAACACTTCACCTTCACCTCCCCAACCCACCCCTGGTTTTTCGAGCCCAAACATGTCAGATTTCCCTCCGATCAGGGCCACCATACTGACTCCAGCAGCTCCGTCAGTCGCCGAGAGCAACCGGACAGCCACTCCAGCTGCTGCTCCTCTACCGGTGGTCCAGCACACACAGACGCTAGTTTTCGCAGCCACGAGTACTCCTACTCCTCCTCAAACTTGGGCTGATTTAATGGATGAACAAACTCACATGGAGAAAGGAATACATGGGGAAATTTCAAAGGGGCAGCCACCTCCATCGACTGAAATTAATGGAGACCAATCAAACATTTTTTTTGGGAGGTCTATGGCTGATGTACTAAAGAAGGGGCAGCCGGCAGAGGGTCCGATTCTTTTGGACCGAGAAAAGGCGGATAAAAGAGGCGAAGTCCGTATTGTCGAAGGTAAACCTTGTTTATTTTTTTCGGCTAATGAGACTTCTCTTCTTGCAGGCCGTATTGGACCTGCCATCGTCGGCAAATTCTCACACTCCATCCCCCCTGCCCACCAAATTCAGAAAGCATTAGGTAATTTAAAACTTGTTGGTGCTATGTCTTGGAATTTCCTAAATGCGAAGCATATTTTCATTCAATTGTCGGATATGCGTGATTATGTTAAGTTGCTTAATGGACCGAATAACTCTCCTGTTTGGTATGTCGAGCACCATCCGATGCGTGTTTTTAAATGGACCCCTGACTTTGACCCTTTCTTTGAAATCCCCATTGTTGCTATTTGGTGTAACATACTTGCTCTGCATGTGCATCTATTTGAAGAGTCGTCCCTAATTGCTATTGGTGAGATGCTCGGTAAACCTGTGCAAGTAGATAGAGCCACAATCCCTAGATCTCGTGTTTCTTTTGCACGAATTTGTGTCGAGGTCGATTTGTCACGTCCCATCCCTGAGGAGATAGACGTCAACATTGCGGGACAACATGTCACATTGAAGGTGAAATGGGACAAGATCCCTCTTTATTGCTCCGAATGCAAGCACGTTGGTCACTCGGCGTCGACATGCTATGCATCTGGGAGGCGGCCGATGCCTCCCAAGAGGGACTACTCCCAAAAGCCGACCCCATAGAACAGACCTCCTCCCAACAGAGAGGGAGAATCGCATCAGGCAGGCCCTAGTAGACAGCCTCAGGGCCCGAGGTACCAGCCTTCAGAGAGGCCACCCCCGGAGGTTGGACAGCCACGGCGTCAGGAGAGGCGCAACCAGGGCGTGGTGATCAGAGACCCGGCCCCTGGCCCCATCTCACACCATGGGCCGTCTTCAGCAGTCGCAGAGGGTTCACAAGCTGCAGGGGACGACGGCTTCTTCACACCTAAGAAGAAGAATAAGGGCAAGAAGAAACAGGCGAACACCACCTCGGCAAGGACAGTGTCAGAGGGAGAGGGACAGCAGGGCATAGAGGCGGATGAGTCCTCGTCAGGGAATGAGCGGGGCTCTAGATCCCGATCGCCTTCTATTACACGTGGATTCGGTTATGGGCCTCTTGCGATGGTTTTGGATGGTGATAACATGTTCGGGGCTTTGAAGGATTTTCCCTCGGATGAGGCCGAGGTTGAGGTGGACAGCGATGACCACCAGGATCATATGATTTGTGAGGTTCCGAACATGAGGCTTGAACCCAACGATCCGGTGCTACAGTACATTGGACCCACTTCTCCTCCCGCAGAGGGTTCATCGAAGAAGGCGAGGCTTTCGGCCTCGGGAGCCTACTGAGTTTCCCATGTCTTCTCACTTCATGATCTGGAATGCCCAGGGGATAGCGAACAATGCTACCCAGGGCACTTTCAAAAATATGATCGATATGTATAGTGTTTTGTTTGCCGCGGTGCTTGAGCCCCAGACGGATCCCCGGCCTTCTTTCTTTAGTAGGCGATTTGGGTTGCAGTTTAGGTGTTCGAACACAAACGGTAAGATTTGGATCTTCTCTCACAGGGACTGGCAGGTCGAGGTCATTGACGACTCTGAGCAGGTCCTTCAAGTCCGAGTTTTTGCTGCGATTTTCTCTTTTTCAATCTATCTCTCCGTAGTGTACGCTAAGTGCTCGAGGGAGGGAAGATACGATCTGTGGAATAAGCTCAGGGACATCTCTCTAGCCACTGACGGGGCCCCCTGGCTTGTTAGTGGTGACTTCAACATCTTCTTGTTGGAGGAAGAGAGACAGGGCAGCTCGACAGACAGGCACGGAGAAATGATGGACTTCGCCGACGCCGTAGCAGACTGCCAGCTACTGGACCCAGGCTTTGATGGCCCACCGTTCACATGGACGAGGAGTGGGCTCTGGGAGAGATTGGACAGAGTTTTTCTTGGGGAGCACTGGACGACCGCCTTTGCGGCTACTAGGGTGACTCATTTGCCTAGGATCTCCTCAGATCATGCCCCTTTGCTAGTGCGGTGCCAGCTGATGGCTCAGATTCCGAGGCCTTCGTTTAGGTTTCAGAACATGTGGGTTCGGCATCACACTTTCAGGGATGAGATTGCCAGAGTGTGGACGGCGGAGACGGGCTTCTTCGGCATGCTTAATCTTCAGTTCAAACTCAGCAGAGTTAAGGGTTTTCTCAAGGGATGGAACAGGGAGGTCTTTGGGAACATCTTTGAAAAGCTGAGGGAGGCAGAGGAGGCGGTTGCCGCTGCGCAGGCGGCTTACGACGGGGACCCGACAGGAGCCCACAGGAGTGAGCTTAGCCGTTGCACCGCCCTCTACGTACTCCGCACTAGGATGGAGGAGGATTTCTGGAAGCAGAAGGCTGCCATTCGGTGGGCGGCAGAAGGCGAAAGGAACTCCAAATTCTTCCACGGGTGGGTGTGACAGAAGCGGGTGAAGTCCCGGATTCACGCCATTCAGGCAGGAGGACAGACTCTCACGTCGGAGGAGGACATCAGACAGTCGGCGGTTGACTACTTCCAGCGGCTTCTCACGTCAGACGTTGAGCACTTGGAGCAGCCGGACCTTGATCTCTTGCGCGGTCTCCCAGACTCCGTGGACCGTGAAGGCCTCTGTGCAGTTCCCAACTCCGATGAGGTGAGGGCGGCGGTCTTTGGCATCAGTGGGGACAGCGCCTCGGGACCAGATGGCTTCTCGTCTCTTTTCTTCCAGCACTGTTGGGACATCGTAGGAGCAGAGGTGGTGGCAGCAGTGGCAGACTTCTTCTTAGGAGCTCCCATGCCCCGCAGCTTCACGGCCACGACCATCATTCTCTTGCCGAAGAAGGCAAGCCCGGCGACCTGGGCAGAGTACAGGCCGATCAGCCTTTGCAACGTGACCAACAAGATCATCTCCAAGATCTTGACATCGCGTTTGGCGCCGCTGCTTCCTCAGGTTGTGGCGCCGAACCAGAGCGGTTTTGTAAAGGGTCGCTTGCTCAGTGATAATGTGCTCTTGGCTCAGGAATTGATTCACGATATCGGCAGGTCGCTCATTCAGAAGGCAAAGTCGCCTAATCTGGCCCTCAAGCTAGATATGGCTAAGGCCTATGATCGAGTGCAGTGGTCTTTCCTCCTTCTGGTGCTTGAGAGGATGGGATTCCCGCCGGGGTGGGTGAGTATGGTCGATCGTTGCATCTCCTCTTGCTGGTTCTCAGTGCTCGTGAACGGGGCTCCGGCAGGTTTCTTTCAGTCTACGAGGGGACTTCGCCAGGGAGATCCGTTATCGCCGTCGCTGTTCGTGCTTGCTGCAGATTATCTTTCGAGGAGCTTGAACAGGCTGGTTGACGCACATCCCGATATGGAGTATAGATGTGCAAGGCGCGCGCTGGCCATATCCCATTTGTCTTATGCCGATGACGTTATCATTTTTGTCAGGGCGCACAGACAGTCCGTGGAGAGGCTGGTTCATTGTCTCGAGCACTATTCTGCCGTGTCGGGTCAGATGGTGAACATGGGAAAGAGTCATTTCTACCTCTTTGAGAAGTTCGACGCTTGGGCGGCTGAGGTGGCAGAGGCGAGTGGATTCCAGCAGGGATTCCTCCCTTTCACTTACCTTGGTGTCCCTATCTATAAGGGGGGGCTGAAGGCCGGCTACCTTTTAGATATCCGACAGAAGATGGTAGACCGGATTCACAGCTAGTCTCACAGACATCTTTCTCTTGGAGGGCGCCTCGCTCTGATCAAGAGCACCCTTGTCACCATCCCTCTTCACATCTTCCAGGTCCTGAAGCCGTATCAGTACTGGATGAGAGAGTTGGAGCAGATCTTGGCCCGGTTCTTTTGGGGTACGGTTGGGGAGCAGAGGAAGATTCACTGGGTTAGCTGGAAGAAGAAGATTTGTCTGCCGTTGGATGAGGGAGGCCTCGGCATCCGTCGTTTCCGCGAGGTCGTCAAAGCTTTCAGCATCAAGCTCTGGTGGAGATTTCTCGCGTAGGATTCACGTTGGGCGCAGTTCACCATGCGCAAGTATTGTTTCCATGCTGGTCGCGCTTTCATTTCTCCTTACTCTGTGCATGATAGTCCTATCTGGCATCGTCTCACGGACATTAGGGGTCAGGTTCATGGTCTCATTAGGTGGTCCCTAGGCGAAGGGCGGATTAGTTTCTGGGATGACGTATGGGTCGGGGATCTCCCCCTTAGGACCTATTGTTCGCCCGGGACTGATCTTCCTGCCGCTGAGGTCTCTAGATTTTGGCATGATCATACTTGGCATGTTGAAAAACTGCATGATTATCTGGCTTTGTATGGTGTGCCTTTGCATGTGTTGGATCTTATCAGGGCTGTCCCGATTGAGGTGGGCAGGCGGGATGTGATGCGATGGAGCCTCACTGGCGATGGCGAGTTCTCGACGGCCTCAGCTTGGGAGCTCATCCGGACACGGTCCCCTAGACATTTCGAACTTCGCATGGTTTGGAATGCTGGGCTGACCCCTACCATCTCTGTCTTCATCTGGCGCCTCCTCCTCCACAGGCTCCCTGTTGAGTGTTATGTTCAGGCCCGTGGTATCTCTCTTGCATCCAAGTGTCTCTGTTGTGTCTCTTCTTTCTCAGTCGAGTCGTTTCAGCATTTGTTTGTGTCGAGTCCTCTGGCGAGATCGGTTTGGGATTACTTTGATGGCTGGTTCCCTTACATCAGCACACACATTCACACGTGCACTGACATTGCACATAGATTAGGTTTTTGGTGGAGGTCCTCTCACAGGGCCACCGCCTTGCACATCAGCTTCATCATTCCATGTTTGGTCTACTGGTTTATCTGGACGGAGAGGAATAGCTGCAAGCATCGCGGCATTTCTTTTCATTCTTCGCATGTTATTTGGCAGGTTGTTCGGCACCTGCGGATCTTGGTGGCGGCAGGCGTGCTCGTCCCCACTCATTGGCGTGGTTGCTCTCCGGCTGTTGACTTCATGCCTTCGATTCCTCCTCGCCGGCGAGTTCTGAGGTCCCTGCAAGTGCTTTGGCATCCACCCGACGATCCTTGGGTGAAGCTGAACACCGACGGGGCCTTTACTAGCTCGACGGGACAGGCAGGCGGTGGGGGAGTGGTTCGTGGCTCAGACGGTTCTCTCTTGGGGGCCTTTTGTACGCCTCTCGTAGCTGGGTCGGCCTTCGAGGCGGAGCTTTTAGCTCTTCTTCACGGGCTGCCACTGGCTATGCAGTTCTCCTCGCATGTCTGGGTCGAGATGGATGCAGCAGCAGTGGTCGCGGTGTTCACTTCAGGACGCGGAGGAGCAGCGAATGTGAGACATCACATGGCTCGCATTCGTACTTTGCTCGCACAGATACAGTTCATGTTCTCTCACATCTATCGAGAGGGCAACCGGCCAGCTGACTTTCTGGCAGGTAGGGGAGTCCAGACCCCTGCCATTACCTTCTTTGATGCGGATTCAGCGCCTCGGTATTTGAAGTCGCTCGTCAGGATGGACCAATTGGGCTATCCAAACTTCAGATTCAGACATTGAGATGGATGACTACTTCACTTGGTTCGTGGTTTTGATTTATGGTTTTTTGATTTCCTTTGGATTTGGCCCGCTTTTGGCCATCCTCCTTGTTCTTTTTTTGATGTATTGCTTTGTTATGTTTATTTTCTCTTTAGTTAGATGGTTAGTACCCGGTCTGTGGGGATACCATAGTAGCTTTGATAGCTCTTGTGTTTTGTATCTCTCGTGCGGACCGAGTCACTTTTGGGCTCGTCTGATGTATGTTCTTTTGGTGATTTTTGATATATACAGGTTGGGGGTCCGCCTTAACCCCCCGCCGTGATGGTGTTTGAGGAAAAAAAAAAAAAAAAAAAAACCATCCAAGCCCCTTGATCCAAGCCCCTTGGCCTAGCGGTAAAGGGTGCTGGATACTGCGTCCATTCTGGAGGTCTCGAGTTCGAACCCTGGGTGGCGTAATTTGTCTTTCCTCCTTGTTATAGGAGTTGATTTGTAATTTCCTCCTTCATATATATGATATAAATATATGAAGTTAATTTAAAAAAAAAAAAAAACCATCCAAGCCCCTTGGCCTAGCGGTAAAGGGCGCTGGATACCGCGTCCATCCTAGAGGTCTCGAGTTCGAACCCTGGGAGGCGCAATTTGTATTTCCTCCTTGTTATAGGAGTTGATTTGTAATTTCCTCCTTCATATATATGATATAAATATATGAAGTTAATTTAAAAAAAAAAAAAAACCCTAAACCCTAAACCCTTTATGATCCAAGCCCCTTGGCCTAGCGGTAAAGGGCGCTGGATACCGCGTCCATCCTGGAGGTTTCGAGTTCGAACCTCCTCCTCCAGAGGGTCCCTGTTGAGTGCTATGTTCAGACCCGCGGTATCTCTCTCGCATCCAAGTGTCTGTGTTGTGTCTCTTCTTTTTCAGTCGAGTCTTTTCAGCATTTGTTTGTGTCGAGTCCGTTGGCGAGATCTGTTTGGGACTACTTCGATGGCTGGTTCCCCTATATTAGCACACACATTCACACGTGCATTAATATTGCACGTAGATTAGGTTTTTGGTGGAGGTCCTCTCACAGGGCTCCCACCTTGCACATCAGTTTTATCATTCCTTGCTTGGTATATTGGTTCATTTGGACGGAGAGGAATAGCTGCAAGCACCGCGGCATTTCTTTTCGTTCTTCACATGTTATTTGGCAGGTTGTTCAGCATTTGCGGATCTTGGTGGCAGCGGGTGTGCTAGTCCCCCTTCATTGGCGCGGTTGCACCCCTGCCGTTGACTTCATGCCTTTGGCTCCTCCTCGCCGGCGAGTTCTGAGGTCCCTGCAAGTGCTTTGGCATCCACCCGACGATCCTTGGGTGAAGCTGAACACCGACGGGGCCTTTACTAGCTCGACGGGACAGGCAGGTGTTGGGGGAGTGGTTCGGGGCTCAGACGGTTCTCTCTTGGGGGCCTTTTGTACGCCTCTCGCAGCTGGGTCGGCCTTCGAGGCGGAGCTTTTAGCTCTTCTTCACGGGCTCACACTGGCTATGCAGTTCTCCTCGCATGTCTGGGTCGAGATGGATGCGGCAGCAGTGGTCGCGGTGTTCACTTCAGGACGCGGAGGAGCAGCGGATGTGTGACATCACATGGCTCGCATTCGCACTTTGCTCACTCAGATACAGTTTATGTTCTCTCACATCTATCGAGAGGGCAACCGGCCAGCAGACTTTTTTGCATGTAGGGGGGTCCAGACCCCTGCCATCACCTTCTTTGATGCGGATTCAGCGCCTCGGTATTTGAAGTCGCTCGTCAGGATGGACCAGTTGGGCTATCCAAACTTCAGATTCAGATATCGAGATGGATGACTACTTCACTTGGTTCGTGGTTTTGATTTATGGTTTTTTGATTTCCTTTGGATTTGGCCCGCTTTTGGCCATCATCCTTGTCCTTTTTATGATGTATAGCTTTGTTATGTTTATTCTCTCTTTAGTTAGATGGTTAGTACCCGGTCTGTGGGGATACCATAGTAGCTTTGCTAGCTCTTGTGTTTTGTATCTCTCGTGCGGACCGAGTCACTTTTGGGCTCGTCTGATGTATGTTCTTTTGGTGATTTTTGATATATACAGGTTGGGGGTCCGCCTTAACCCCCCGCCGTGATGGTGTTTGAGGAAAAAAAAAAAAAAAGCCCCTTGGCCTAGCGGTAAAGGGCGTTGGATACCGCGTCCATCCTGGAGGTCTCGAGTTCGAACCCTGGGAGGCGCAATTTGTATTTCCTCCTTGTTATAGGAGTTGATTTGTAATTTCCTCCTTTATATATATGATATAAATATATAAAGTTAATTGGAAAAAAAAAATGCTTAGGCAATATTTGGCGGCCATGCCACCTTAGTGGTCTCTGGACTATCCGTCGGTATTGTGACCAGAAAATTGTTGGAATCCAAATTTGTATGACCTCTCTAAAGGCGTACTTATTTTGGTTTTTACGGTTGTGAGATACATAAATTGTTTTATGGTTGTTTGCGATTATGTATTAAGCATAGTATGTGATAAATAGTTTTATTTCTTCTCAGCCAAATTCTTAATAATGTCTGCGAACCTTAAAGAAATCAAACTCGAAGGCCAAAATTATGTAGACTGGAAATATTAAATGGATAAGATTCTCATTGCTGAAAACTTAAAGTTTGTACTCACTAATTCATGTCCTCCATTTCCTCGACAAAATTCTACAAAGAAAGTTTGAGAATGCATTTTATGCATGTACTCGATAAGTTCTTTGAGGAAGAAGGTCAAACTACTTTCTTTTAAGTAGTGAGACAAGTCTTGGTTTATACCGATGATAAAGGAATATCCAATGAGGACGTTGTCCAGATTCTATTGGAACATCCAAAAGAGAGAGAAAGTTTTCATGAATCTTCTGATTCAGTTACTCAAATAGTTTCTACACTCAGTTCATCGCCAAATGTAATAGGAAGTGATTATATGAAGGTTGTTACTGAAAAGTTGGAAACCTTTGGCATTATATTCACTTTATTACTATTGGAGGAAGATAACATGATACTTGACGAATTCATTAAGGTTGTATCTTTCCTATGTCTTAGTTCAATCGAACAGAAGACTAGCAATGGAAAGAGGGAAGAGCTGAATTGTCATCAATGCCTGCTGAAAGCAAGAAAGGCAAGAAAGATTTGGTGAAAAAGGCAAAGAGAAGATGCATTGTAAGTCGGATTGACCTCTTATATAGAAGGACAATGGCTTAGAAAACAATGCAACTTCTAAAGAAGAGATCTACATCTAGTTGGGCAGTTGTTGCACTTGGAGCTATTTATTTATGCTCACTTTATTGTTTTGTTTTGATGTATAAGACTTTGTTTTATTGGTACAGTTTAGTTTGGAAAGAATTCAGTTTCAGTTTCTAAACTAGTTAATGATTAAATGATGTTCGATGTCATTTGATAATGCGTGCATTATTGAGAAATGTTCATCGAATATCTATCATAGTGCCATAGAAAAACAAATTATACATCATAGTATCTAAACAATATAATTGCAAAAAGATTGAGTTTAACACCACAGTTCAACTTCTTAAACAATGAATGATAAAGTTTTTATGGTACTTAATCATAAGGCCAAGAAAGTACTTAGTAATTGTTCAAACTGATTTTGTCTAACTCAAGTGACTATCGAGATTTTAACAGCTTACTTGTTAAATAGCTTGAAAGTCAGGTAAGTCTGGTTGATGCACAACAAGTTAGAATCTTTTGGTGGTTCAGGGGATTCAGAATACTTATATAGGTACGACATAGAAAGACTAGCAAGTCTTAATGGTTTATACCATAGGAGACGAGCAATGAGTTAAGATCAGTAGTGGGAGTTAAATCCTAGTTGACTACTCCAAGCATTCTTCTAAAGAATGGGATAGTCATATAAGAAGATATCGAAGTCTCTCGAAGACAAGTTCGATAAGTGAACAGTTTTACTCAATAACACCTTATCATTGATGGGATATACGTTGGAAACAATGAGTTATACCTTAAAGAAACTACTATAACATCAGTACCTTCTACAACACGCGAGTTGTGGACTAGAGGCAAGTCTAGTCCAGCACATCACAAGGTGTGGAGTTATTCCAACACATGTTTTGGAAAAGGTATCCAAGTAATTGGAGTTGTGTACTGAGGTATGTTTTAAGGTTGTCCCAAATGATAGAAAAGGTACAGGTTCTATAATCTTCACGGCAAGATATGTGTTTCTTTACACGAATACTAGATTCTTTGATGAAGATGGGGTCGGGCCCACAATCGTGCTCGTTGGTAAGAGCACGGTTGTGGTTGCTCTAACCCAACGGGTTCATGTTGGATTCGTGTGGATTATCGTGTATCCAAAAAAAAAGTTAACACTCTATTAATGATAGTAAGTTACTATACAATATAGCTTGACACGACACGATAACGACTAAAACATGATATTACACGATTAAATGGGACTCTTGTGCTCGTTCTTGCGGAAGAGCACGGCTGTGGTTGTTGTGCTCTTGCCTAAGAGCAGGCAGAAAAAAGTGGGGCCTGGCCCACAATCGTGCTCGTTGGCAAGAGCACGGTTGTGGTTGCTCTAACCCAACGGGTTCATGTCGGATTCGTGTGGATTATCGTGTATCCAAAAAAAAAGTTAACACTCTATTAATGATAGTAAGTTACTATACAATATAACTTGACACGACACGATAACGACTAAAACATGATATTACACGATTAAATGAGATGTTACAAAATTAGAAAAATTATTTTCTTAAATCAAAATAATAAAATTAATGTATAATATTGAAGTACAATAATATTATATCTATACAAAATTAAATAATTAAAATAATTATTTTTTAAATAAAATTAAAGTATAATATTTTTTTAATTTATAAAAATTAATTACTAGTACTATTTTTAAAATTAACAAAACTAAATATAATATTTTTTTAGTTACTTAAAATCAAACTATAATATTTTTTAATTAATAAAAATAACAAAATTAAAGTGTAATAATTTTTTGTTCTCTTTCTATCTTACATTACCAATAATATAATTAATAAATAAATACCAATAGTATAATTATTTAAATTATAAATTATATAATAATTATTACTATTATTATTATTTAATATTAAATTAATAACTAATCAATATAGTCTTCGTAAAAATTTAAAATTGTTAATTATATTCATAATGGTAAAAATTTGAATATTTTTAGTTAGGTGTTTCAACCCTAAAATGAGTATGAAATAATTTAATATAAATAATTCAATTGATTTAATTACTTTAAATAATTAATTTGATTAGGTATTTTTTTTCTTGATTTATATTATGAATGCAATTAGATGTATGTATAAAACACTAAAAAGAAAGAAGAAAAAGAAGAGAAAAGTAAAAAGAGGAAACATAAACTAAGGAAAAAAAGTAAGAAGAAAGGAAGGTAAAATACTAAAAAGAAAGAAGAAAATGAAGAAACTAAAGAAGGAAAAAAGAAATAAGAAAGGAAGAAAAAAATCACATGTTTGGTACTATTTAATTAAAATTTCCAAAAATATCATCCATAACTAAAAAATCACATGTTTGGTAGCCAGAGTTATTTTTGTTATATGGTACCAAAAACGAAATAAAATAAAGATCACGTACCATTTATGTGCGAAAGTGAAAGATCAAGTACCATTTATGTAGTTCACTCTAAAAGAAAATTAAAAAAAGGATTATTATTAATGGATATAGACCATTTTTTATGGAAGGACAAAAAAATATGGCGATACTTGTATAGGATGAAGGGTGAATATAGCATCAACAAATATTTCCGCCAGATAATTAGTAGTATTCCGATTTTTCCATAAAGGAAAAGGCATGGGTGACAAAATTTCTTGTTAATTAACTCCATTACAGTCACTAATTTGGATAGTATATCAACAAATATTTTCGTCTGATAATTAATAGTTGCCGATTTTGCCGTATAGGATAGGGCATGTGAGTTACAAAATTCCTTATTAATTAACTACATTACATTCACTAATTTAGTTAGTATCAACAAATATTTTCGTCTAATAATTAATAGTTGTCGATTTTGCCGTATTGGACAAGGCATGTGAGTGACAAAATTCCTTGTTAATTAACTACATTATATTCACTAATTTGGTCCACAGCCTCCACTCAATGGTAATTTATTTCACAAAACAGCATTGTACCAACCCAAGTGTCTTTTTTTGATGAAGTGAAATCAATATATCTTGATGTATAAATTTTGGGCGAAATTCTTGAAGTAATCGTATTTAGAAAATCATATCCCTAAATATGACATTTTTTACTTCTACAGAAAGAGTTACGTATTCTCAAAATGTGTAAGTAATCGTATTTAGAAAATCATGTCCCTAAATGTGACAATTTTTTTTAAAATTCTACCAAAGGAGTCAACGCATTTCCAAAATGTGTAAGAGCATTTACATTAGTGGATAATACACTCCAATTTCTCCCGCCACGTTAGTATTTTATTATTTAGTCTACCCCCAAAGGGAAATTGAAATAGTTATAAAATTAAAAAATCATGCAAGCATTCTTGATTACATATACGATAAAGGACCAATCAATATTTTAGCCTTGAGTGTATTAATTTTTACTAATTTGGTCCACAACCTCCTCTACTCAATAATACTCCCAGTATTTTGTTATTTTTTTAATTTGTCTACTTGAGAAAAAAGAAGTCCTATATTCCACGTTTATTTCTTATGATATATTGAAATAAATATCGTAAATTTGCTATATATATATATATATATATATATAGCATATGATCATTAATTAATTCCAGGTCCCATATTGTATATTTTGATTTTAGTATACTAGCATTATATTAAAATATAAAAATATTAGTAGTAGTTGAATTGGGTTATAAAAGGAGGCATATTAGCATACAAGGTTGCAAGGGAGAAGAAAAAGTAGTGGAAAATGGATTCCGTTTTGATTGGTGTTGTGAGGGGTGTAATGTTGTTGGGTTTAAGGTGGTTTGTATACCTCCAGGGGCCACGGAAACGGCTTCCTCCGGGACCCAGACCCCTCCCGATCATCGGAAACATTCACCAACTAGGTAAAAATCAGACCGAAACACTGAGACAGCTGGCGAAAACGTACGGCCCTCTGATGTCAATCCGCATAGGCAGCGTGTACACGGTGGTGGTGTCCACACCGGAGATGGCCATGGAGCTCCTCCAACGCCACGGCCAGGTCTTCTCCGGTCGGACCGTCCCCCATGCGATGGATGTAGGCGGGTTCAACAAGTTCAGTATTTTCTTCGGTCCGGCAGGGAAGGAGTGGCGCGACAAGCGCAAGATGTGCAAGGAGATTCTGTTCTCGGAGCGGTGCCTCGAAGAAAGTGAGGCCCTCCGCTAGGAGATGCTGCAGAAGCTGGTGGATCACGTCGGGGGCCACTGCGACCGAAGGGATGTGGTCAACCTCCACAATGTGGTATTCATGGCCAACCTCAACCTCTTGCTCACCACCATCTTCTCCATCACCTCCCCGGACACCGCCATGGAATTGATGAAGATCATGGAAGATTTTTTCACCTTATTTGCTCCCAATATCACCGACTACTTCCCCATTCTAAAAGTCTTGGATCCGCAGGGGATGAAGCGCAAGGCTGAGTTAAGCTTGGGTAAACTCTTGGCCAAATTCCGTGATTTTCTTAACCACAGGTTGGACCCCAGAAGGAACAACCCCAACAAGAAGAAGCAGGATCTGCTCGAGGCAATCATCGATATCACCCAAGCAAACGACTACAACATTACCACACAAGATATCCCTTATTTACTTCTCGTAAGTTCTATTTTCATTGATTTGGTCTACCTTTTTTCTAAAAAAATCTATAAATATACTAGGAATTAATCGTGGGAGGAATAGACTCCAACTCGAACATGGTCGAGTGGATCATGACTGAGCTACTATTCAACCCGGACAAACTCGAGAGGCTAAAACGAGAGATAAAGAGCGCAGTGGGAGAGAATGGGAAAATCCAGGAGGCGGACATCGCGTCCCTCCCGTATCTGCAGGCAGTGATCAAAGAAACCTTTCGTTATCACCCGCCAGGGCCTCTTGCGGTTACCCGGATGTCAGAAGCCGATCAAGAGGTGAATGGTTATATGATTCCAAAAGGGACGCAGATAGTCGTCAATACGTGGTCAATGGCAAAAGATCCGAGCATCTGGACTGATCCGGAATCTTTTGAGCCAGAACGATTCCTTGACAACAAACTGGACTTCAAAGGCCAGCATTTCCAGCTCATACCCTTCGGGGCGGGCCGGAGAATATGCCCCGGAATACCCTTGGCAACTCGTATTCTGCAGATGACCACCGCTGTTTTGGTTCATAATTTTGACTGGAAACTTGAGAAAGACAAGGATCACCCGGACCATAAAGAAGCCATGTTTCGGATAAATTTGAGCAAAACAACTCCACTTAGAGCTTTTCCGTTTAAAATTTAAGATTTTCTCATCTTAATAAATGGACAATAATAGCCCATGCTTCCAATAATGTAACCCATGTTGTGTATTATGTATATTGAAAATTATCAATCATATTACTATTTGGTACTTCATCCATCCCAATTAGCTGAAATATATCTTTTGGACATGGAGATAAGCTAAAACAGGAGAAAGAATAAAGAAATAATATAAGAGAGAGGATAAAATAAGAGTAATTAGATATTTTGTTTTTGTCAAAAAAGAAATACTACTCAACTAAATTGAGACATTTCGAAAAATATTGTATATTTTCCCAAGAATTATGCACCTATCTTAATTTTATATCTCACTTACAGAGATTAATGTCATTCTTTCGCATGAATGAAATCGGAGCTTTAATTACTTTGTGAACAGTTTAAATAAAAAAAATTAATTACTTTAGAATAATTAAATTACTTGGAATAAAGTAGATCCGAGTTTAAACAATTTACTAAAAGAAATAAAAAAACATAAATTGAGTCCCAAGTCCAAAACTTAAATAATATCACGCCCACTAACTCAATAAATAAGGCCTAATTATTAATTTATTTCCAGCCCAACTCAGTTTTAACGAAACAGAGCCAAAACTTAAACCTTGGCCCAATTGTATAATGTCCCTATAATGTGTATTATGCGTGAAATAATGTAGCTCGGGTAATTTAAATCATATCTATCCAATCCATCTATCTAATGGCTATAATTTGTTTTATGTTTAAGACTAAAAGGTGTTAGGACCTTAATACACCCATATATATACTATTTACATTTACGCTACTTCATTTGGCGGAATTGAATATTATTAAGAGTAAAGGCCAAAATTGGTCCTGAACATATAGTCATTTTACGTTTTTGGTCCTAAACATTATCATTTGGATTTTTTGGTCCTGCAAATATGGAAATTTGATCATTTTGGTCCTCCGTCAACATTTCCGTTAAAAACTAATGGTCAACGGCCAATTTTGACCAAATTAAACTTTTAATTCTGATTTTTTACTCCCTAATTAATTCCCTAATTATTTTTACATTTCGATTTCATCTTCTTTCCTTCCACTTATCATCATCCAAAAAACAAAAAATCAAAGAGAGAAATTTAAAGGAAAGATCCAAATTTGGAACTAAAAAGAGTGAAATACGAGAAGGAAAACTTAGATCCAACAATTAAGTGATATCACCCATCTACTAGAGAAGAAAGAGTGAACTACTGAGATTGCACAGCAAAAAATCCATGGTCATCTCCCTCATCCTCACTCTCTCTCTCTCTAATAATCTAACCTCATTCAGTCATGTTAAAGGGGTAAATCTGAAACACACCCTCTCATTTCATCATCAAACAATAGATAAAGGCGGGAGAGAGAGAAGAGAAATCCACTATGGGCAGTAACCAAGCATAGTTTGAAGTTGACTAAGGTAAGGTAAATCAACGGGCTGGCATCAATGAAAGAAGGAATCTTTGACCGTAAAAGGGCAATGTGTCTCTTTTTCTCTAGTTTCGATGTGGGCAATCCAGCTCTGCGAACTCCGCCCCCTTCCTCAACACCCCTCCTCTCCGACTACGTCGTCCTCATCTGCAAATTCCGCGACGTCCACGTCTCCACGGATCGGGCCTCCATCGGCCTCATCGTCGACGGTGTCCGGGTCTCCCACCCCGATCTCTTGGTCGGATCTAGAATGGCTTGACGGAATTCATATAACTAGGGTTTGAGGGGAAGAGAAGGAAGAAGATGAAAGATGAGAGGAAGGAAGAAGATGAAATTGAAGTGTAAAAATAATTAGGGAGTAAAAAATCAGAATTAAAACTTTAATTTGGTCAAAATCGGCCGTTGACCGTTAGTTTTTAACGGAAATGTTGACGGAGGACCAAAATGATCAAATTCCCATATGTGCAGGACCAAAAATCCAAAAGATAATGTTTAGGACCAAAAACGTAAAATGGCTATATGTTCATGACCAATTTTGGCCTTTACTCTATTATTAATAATAAAGTAATATCTCTACGTTATATTCTGTTTGGACATGAATAGCCGTATTAAATATTATCATTTCTCTTGCAATTCTTATTTTAAAAAGATTAAAATACTTAATAGTAATAAAATTTCCAAAACTTATCTTTTATATATTGATAGATTATAAATCGTTGGAGTGGTTGATTGCTTTATAATTCTCTGAAAGATTAATACCCTAATTAAATTATACCTAATTAAATTATACTAGTAATATATTAATATGGGTTATGAAATTTCATATTTATACTAGTCCATTTATGTGCACTAGTCCAATTCTAGTCTTAATTCATTTCTTCTTCAGTAGTATACTGTTGGTGTGAGCAGAAAACTTAAATATTTTACGGTTGATTCAATCCACATTTAAAAAAATTCCTATTGCGTTCCATTACATTAGTTTCACTACTTTAATATTACTAATTATTTAATTATAAAAGGAAAATTCTAAACTATACTGTAATTGGACTAATGAACACCAAAAAGAACTAGTATTTTATAATTAGATTAAATTACCCTAGCGATTGAAAATTGAAGAAAAAGAGAAATAACATGATATATGCAGTATTAGTACATGAAATATTAATTATGAACAAATCAAATTGTATAGGATAAAACGGATTAAAAGTGATGAAAGTTGATAACAAAAGTCTTCAACGGCATATATTGGTTCATAATGAATGAATCATACTAATATTTTATAATTATAATTATATACGTATTATATATTATATTAAAAATTGAATAAAATTTATAAGAGAAAAGGCCAAAACTGATCCTGAACATATACCCATTTTACGATTTTGGTCCTATGCTTTATCTTTCGAATTTTCTCATCCTGAACATTTCAACTCGGATCACAATTGGTTCTACACTAACAGTTCCGTCAATTTTTAAACGGTTTTGACCCAATTTTGACGTTTTAATTGTCCCATTCGGGTTAAAACCGTTTAAAAATCAGTCAAAATCGGGTA
>NW_024598586.1:0-23786 GCF_004379255.2 Salvia splendens | reverse complement strand
CAAAAACTTCAAAATATCGATAACACCAAAATCAAACTGAAAATAAACTACGAAAGCAGTAAATTGTTTCATCACTTATTCTCAAAGTGGAATACAGAACCGAAAGCTAACAGTGTAGGAAACTACCACCAAACGCTAACTAAACTAAACTAAACTAAACTAAACAGGACAGGACCAAGTGTGTGTTAGGGAAATCAAGAAGATGAAGTAAAAGAGCTCCGATTTCAGCCCTAGAAGAGAGCTGAATTCCTAAAGATATTCTAAGTATGCATGTGAGACCCCCTTTCACCACTGGTCGGGACTCTCTTTCTTGTTGTGTTGGGCTCCCTTTATATAGAGAGGCGTATGGCTCTGATCCCTAGGGTACCATCCTCTCTGAAATGTCATTTATGCCCTTCACTTTGTGGTGGGGTCTATAGCTCTATCTCACATGCGGAACTCCTACTGGCTCCATTTGATTCTTGACTTGATCAACTCAATGTCGTAGTTTTTGACTTCTTTTCTTGATCCGTTCATCCGCCCAACTAATCTGTTCATTTTCTAAATATGGCAAATTTTTACACACATCTGGCTCAAAATTAGACGTTAGTTACAGAATTTGATGCAGTTTTACTATAGAACACATGCGTAAAACGAGCCTCATCAAACTGTTTTATGCATGTATAATATACATTTTAAAATTTTTCTAAGTATGCCTTGAGAGGTTTTAGTTGGCCATGTGAACAAATTAAGTCCCTGTAACTTTTTCAATATTTAATTTATTTGAGATGAATATAGGCTGTTAATCAAATCTCATGGGGCTTCTGAGATGATATACTGGGAGAAAATTAAGTAGAAACTTTTGCTTATAACTACTCTACCCCTCCCAAGTAATTGATTTCTTTTTAGACATAAAATTTGTTAAAGTACTTTGATTAAATTAAGTAGAGGTATAATAAAATAGTGAGATAAAAGAGAGTAAAATAGGAAAGAAAATAAAGTAAAAAAGAGTAAATATGTTGTTTTTTGCTATAAAAAATAAATTTGTAGTGGGACCATTAAAAAAAATCAATCATTTATATTAAGATAGGTTAAGTGTCAATTCGTAATGTTGAACTTGACCATATGAATCTATACTTCTATAAAGTAACGGCAAATTTTGAAAATTAATGATTCAAATCAAATTTTAGTTACTACATTATATCATAAAAATTCATAATTTGTTCATACAGTTAGTATATCACTATGTTTGCAATAAATCCATCGGTTTAATCAAGTCGGCCCAGTTTGGTGACTTGGCCCAATAAGTCTAATGGATTTGACATTTGAGACTGAATTTCTTCTCTATATTCATGCTCTTAATTTTTTATATTACTTGATAATTTGTGTGGAATGGTTAAATTTGTAAAATTTTCTGTTCAATTTGTTTTTATTATATTGTCATTGAATTCAATGTAATTGTTGTAAGAAAAAAGAAGAGATATATAACATACAATAGAAATCTAATCTACACTTAGCTTGAGATTGTAGCGAGAGATCAAAAGAGAAGACTAAAATTTTTAAGATTCCACCTTTATAATTTATCATAGATTGTTAGATATACACATGACAAGAAATAAGTGGAAGAAAAGATTCAAATACTACTCTGCCTCTGCATCACACCAAACAGAACCTAAACGAAAATATTCCAAACAATTTAAATTCTTATTCTATTCCATAGAATTCAAATTATTATCATTTTGAATTGCATCATACCAAACGGGTTCTAAAACGAAAAAATAATCCTCCAATTATGGCCTAATGTAAATTGTGACAGAAACAATACCCGTCCACACCTATATTAAAACGAAATATTATTTCTAATTAATACTATATAAAAAGAAAATTCTTATAATATATTCTTGATTATGGTATCGCCGGAAGTCATACGCACATCATAAATTTTAATTTTTAAGTAGCATTTTTTTTACTCCCTCCGTCCACTTTAGTAGTCCCAATTGCTTTTCTGCACTCGTTTTAAAGTGGAAAAATGATAAAGACAGAGAAAAAGTAACCGGAACTGCTAAAGCAGAATGGTGGGAATATATTTTGCTATGAAAACGGAACACGTAATGCAAAAATAAATTTACAACATTAATTAGACTAAGAAATAAAATAGACTCAAAATTATGACTGTAGCAAAAATAAAAAGTTTCTAAAACGTGGGCTGATTCGTGCTTATCCAACTATTTAAGCAAGGCTTCAAAATCACAACTTTATACAAAAGCCAACTTTCATATCTACTACTACTATGTTTACATGATCTAAATCATTAGCAGAGATATTGTTGATAACAGCAACCTAAATATACAACCAAAATCTGGCCATTTAGTTGTTTTTGTCACCTGCAGCACTGTGAATTACACCCCAAAATCAACTAAGTTAGCAATCTTGATTCATATTAATTGATAGGTATAACCATTGAAGGAATTTAGCTTACTTCTTGCGCTTGCTTTTTGGAGAAGAAGATGAAGAAGGATTGCTGTGCCAATTCCTTTTCCTTTGGTTGATAAACCAATTATTTATTTGTTTCAGCTGTAAGCCTGTTTCTTGTACTAATCTTGCCTTGTCTTCCTCCTAATGTTTATCACATAATTTAATTTAATTTAGCATAACAATTTGATGCTAAAAAATAGTACTAGCTTACTTACTGTTGGATATGGCCACTTGGAATGTGATTGCCACCAAGCTTTCAACACTGTTGTAGTGTCGCCGGGCAGCTTTCCCGCTCTTCGCTTTCTCAATATTTCTTCTCTGATGTCGAAGATCTTCTCCTTATAACCCTATATAGTCAGTCTTATCTACATTATTCTCTCTTTTACTTTACTCTTTATTCACTTTAACAATTTATTTGCATCATTTTCCAAAAATTGAGCGTAGAAAATGAAAGGACTCTAGTACTGATTGATGGTAGTTTTGAGGTCTAGGATGATGCTTCACCTGTTTGAGCTCGTGTTTGAGCTCTTGTTTCACGCGTTCCATCAGAGATCTCTCACTTTCAGTGGGGACAAGAGGGCCGAATCCCATATTGTCCGATCCATCCATACTCTCATCGAACAAGTTCATCTCGCTGTCCGCATGCTCCTCCTCCATCTCCTCATCATCGGACATGGTTGCTCCCGTTCCTTCACCCGGTGCTACCCCTGCAAGTAATTATTCAAAAGAGTGTAAAACACCATTCCAACACGAAAGCTGTCGGATTCTCGTTGTGTCTCGTTATGACTGTTACGTAGCTAAACTTGATAGATCGATAAAGTTAAGAGAGACTATATAACCTGTCAAGCTTTGCAATGCCTGCTCAATCTCCCAACAAGCCATGACTGCTTCCATGGCATGGACTCGGACATGTTGTTGAAGTTGCTCTTTAAATGAGGATAGCAACAGAACATACTGTGCCTACAAAATGTATGCTTACTTGTCATAAGGTCAATATCATCTAAAAGGCATTTAGTAATCTATATAGTTGCAGGCAGTCAAACTATGATTCAAATTTGACAAATTGAGAAGAGGAAATATCACGGAGGGTACACTATACTCTTGAGTTTAAGATTGCAAAATTGATGAGAATTGTTAGGTGGAGTAACTCATTATTGGGATTGTATTTCTAATTCAAATCCTGAAATTGAAATCAAGCAATTTATGATTTCAATTTAAATCACTCCATCCTGGATAATTCATCTCACTTTGACCGGTCACAAATTTTAAGAAATGTAATGAAAAAATGAATTGAAAAAAGTTAATAGAACGTGGGTCTACTTTTATATATTAGTTTTATAATAAAATGTTAGTAGGAAAGAGTTAGTGAAACATGGGATTCATTGTCAAAAATGGTAAAAGTGAAATGAGACAAATTATGTGGGACAGGCCGAAATGAAAAAATGAGACAAATTATCTGGGACGGAGGAAGTATATAATTAGGCTTTTGATGTTGAAAATTGAAATTGAATAAAAGTAGTAGAGTACCATGAAAGGGTCGAGGTCCTTGTGGTGAAGGGGCGGGAGAAGAGAGTACTTGGCGGCAATCTGGTGCGACTGGGCCATCTGGGCGTCGATCTTGTGCAGCTGGTCCACGGGAGTGGCGATGCGGAGGCACGCCACGTGTGCCGACAGCAACTGCTCGTAGAGCGGGTGGCTCAGGATGTCGGCCTTGCATCTCTCCTTCTCCCAGGCGGCGGAGGAGGTGTGGTGGTGATCGGAGTAGCGTGGGAGGATTTGGTCGTCGTGGTCCTCCAACGCCATCTTTCTCTATTTCTACTTCTACAGCTACAACTACAACTTTCTACTATATATATACTGCCTCCATCTCACGGTAAATGGAGTATTTATAATTCGAAACGAGATCTTATGTAATACTTCCTCGTCTCAATTAAGTTGAGGCATAGTAATTTTTAGATATGGAGATAAAGAAATTATGATGAAAAGTAGAAGAGAAAAATAAAGTAGGAAAGATAAAGTAGATAGTGGAATAAAGTACGAGTAATGAGATGTTTTGTTTTTATTTTATAAAAAAATGACCCAACTTAGTTGGGATATCCAAAAAAAAATATAACTTAATTTAATTGGAACGGAGGAATTATTATTTTGTGGATAAAATAACGGATGAAAAAAATAAAAAATGGTGGTGTGTCTATTTTTAGAAATGTATCATTATAGTAGAATATTCTAAAAATAAAAATGTGTACTGTAGAGGAAGAGAGTACATACACATGCTCCTTCAAATGAACTTTACTTGTAATTCTTTATTATTACTCCACAAACAAACATATTCAATCACTGTTATTAGAAAATTATTTATAAATATTTTATAAGTCGGGGGTTAATCTTTCATACCGCAAAAATTTTAAAGGGAATCAATTATTTGTACTCCTTTGTTACGTGAAGTGTTAAAATTATGAAAAATAAACATAATCAATCACACTTTCCATTAACTCATTACACTCACATTCTATTATTAAACCAATGTATTAAATGTGGAAATCCACACTCCACAACTTTTTCCACTCACTTTTTCTTCACATTTTTTAAAAACGCATGCCGAATGGACAACATGGACAGGAACATTTTATGGGACTGAGGAAGTAATTGCAAAAGTAAGAATTGATAGGAAAACATATGTTATGGTTGTTCAACTAATTGGAAATGATCAAATCATGATAGGCGAGAATATTGTACTCCCTCCATTCTAGTATAAGTGTGAGGGTATTGCTTTTAAAATTATTCCTCTCTAAATGAAATATTTCCTTTTATGATAAAAACAACACTTTTATCTTTCTCTTTTCCTTTTATGACAAAAAACAACAGTTATCTTTCTCTTAGTTTAATTTTTTTCTCATGCTTTTTCTCTCCACTTTAATTTCATTCCTAAAAACATATACTTAAAAGAAATGTCTCACATGTAATGAGACGGCGGAGAGTATCAATCTATATGGTTATACTCAATTTGAAGCTCATTTTTACTTTATGAGAACTGAGACTGTATCTGAACGACAAAATTTAATATCTAAAACATAAATTCACGTCATTTGTACATTTTCTTTCCTCAAATGTTTAGAAAATTTAATGTTATACTTCCTCCATCCATCAATACAAGGGCACATTTGACTTAAAATGTGGTAAAAGTGGTTGAAAAGTTAAAAAAGGTGATCCTACTTATATAATTAGTTTTATTATGATATATGAATAAGATAAAATTAGTAAAATGTAAGATTTATTACAAAATTAGTAAAAAGTAAATAGAAAAATTTATTGATATACAAAGTTTATTAATGGACGTAGGGAGTATAATACTCTCAGTTTAAACTATTTTCTATAAATAATACTTAGTGCGTAGAATTTAGTTAATTTCAAATAATATTCTAGCGGAATCCTTATTTCATGTGTTCATGTGGAGATGTTTGTTATGTTAATTATAATATGTTGATTGAGTTTTTAATACTATATGATAATTGTGTTTCTGAGCATCCATAATGGGGCGGATGATAGTTCGCCCGATGCATCGGGGGACTATCGTCCGCCACTGTAGCCATGCGGACGATGGCATATCCATCGTCAGCGCCTATGCTTCGTCCGCGGACGATAGGCCTTCGACCAGGCATCGTCCGCCCACTGCGGACGAGTGCAACGCGTTTTCCTTTTTTTTAATTCTTCAAAATTTTATATATATGCACCCACAACTTCCTTTCACTCTTCCTTTCACTCTTCCATTCTCTATTACACTATAAAATGAATACCGGTGATTACCCAAGTCCGAATAGTCCGATGTTCGGTGGTGGCGCACGGTGGCCGGTACAGTCCCTGATGAATACCGGCCCTTTGACTCCAACACCCAGTACGATCCCGATTTCAGTACGGATTCGTACAGGCTGTCAGACATGGAGCCGTCTCCTACCCGCGCCCCCGCTGCCGGCCTGCCCTCCGTCCTCGGGCTCCGCCACCAAGAAGAAGCGGAACGGGCAAAGGGCCCAGAAGTTGCCGCTTTCGGAGAAGAATGAAGAGTTCGCCCCAGGGAGGACGAACTACAACCCGGATGAAACCATCGTCTTGACGAGGTGTTGGATTGATATTTCAGAGGACCCGGTGTTTGCCAACAACCAAACGCAAATAGTTGTACTAGGAGCACATCGCTGATCGCTACAACGAGGCCAAGACGTCGGCCGCCTACAAGCGCCATAGGGAGCAGCTCCGCAAGCACTGGGATCAGGTGAAGAAGCAGGTCAATTTGTTCTCGTCGGAGTACGAGAAGTGCTTGAGGGAGAAGAGAAGCGTGAGAGTTTTGACGGATGTCCGCGATAAAGTGGGTGTGTCTACATTTCATTTGTACGGTGATTTCAAGCATTACAACTCCTGGCTCCTCTTGAAAGACAAGCAGAAGTTCCAAGGAGTGATTCTTCCCCTTTCGGCTGCGGCGAAGAGGGGCGAAGAAACACCAGCCTCCGGTGATTATACGAGCAGCTGACAGCGGCGCACCTCCGATGGACCTCAATCAGCCGATGTACGAGGATGAGAGTTCTGCACACCGATGAGTCCTCCCGGCGTCCATTGGCAGCAAGGCTTCCAAGAACAATGGCAAGGTGAAGGCGACATCCTTACAGCGGCCCCGACCCCGACTTCGGCTGCGGACATGCCTACGTGGAGTTGGTGGTGGCCGCCAACCGGAGGACGTTGTTGGACACGCACCACGCCCCATGCAGTGCGAGGACCTGGACAAAGCCGAATACCTCAAGTGGATGATCGATTATCTGCGCCACAAGCTAGGAATGATGTAGAGTATGCTCTTCCTATTATCTGTAGTGAACTTGTTTTTTATTTCTAACTCTTGTACCTTTTATTTTAATTAGTAAGGGCATTCGCAATGGGCAGACGATGGCACGTCCGACAGCGCGCATCGTCCGCGCCATCCATCGTCCGCACCCATTGCGGGTGCGCACCATAGGGCGCAGACGATAGTCGCGCCCTATACTTCAGTCGCGGAGGATAGCGCGGACGATGGCCATCGTCCGCGCCATCGTCCGCCCCATTGCGGCTGTCGCGGACGATGGCCATCGTCCGCGCCATCGTCCACCCCATTGTGGAGGTCGCGGACGATGGCACGCGGTTTCGTTTTTTTTTAAATACCGTTCATTTGTAACATTTCATTTCACTCGATTTCATTTTCGAAACTTACATTTACATAATTACTCGATGAGCTGCGTCGGAAGTTGGGAATTGGTCCGACTTAGTTTTTTTTTTTTTTATTAGTTCAATGATGTAACTTTTTTTTATTAAAACTTCGTCGTTTGTTATTTAGACCGTTTTTATTTACTCGTTACTTGTTATTTGAAAACAGTTAAATTAATTAAACAAAACAATAAAATGATGGGCCATAGGACGCACCTTAGGGCGCCCCACTGCAGGTGGAGAGGTAGGAGGATAAAACTGCTGACGTGGCGCGCCTTAGGGCGCCCCATTGCTAATGCTCTAATAGATGATTTTCCTTTCATCGTGGTGCTTTTTTTTATAATTTTGCATAACATATTTGAAAATATAAAAAATTAATTAACAAAATAGTAGTTAAAACTATAGGGCGGACTTTAGGGCGTCCCACTGCAGGTGGAAGGGTAGGAGGATAGAATGATGATGTGGTGGACGCCTTTTAGGGCGGACTATAGGGCGCCCCATTGTGATGCTCTAAATGTTGATTGAATATCTAAACATGTGCTTATCGATTTTAATATTATATTGATTGGATTTTTAACATTTGCTAATTAGATTTACAGTATTTTTTTTGCTTTTATTAAAATATGTACATTTCAGAGTCTTTTGAAGCTGGGTATTATAAATGCAAATGTGAAATGAGACAAAAAATTCGATGATTTATCTACGTACTAAGAAAAAAAAAGGTCTTAATAATTTGGGTAGCTGAAGTTGGTGGAAATAAGAATCAAAAAACGGGGGAAATGACAATGAATGACCATGTAAAAATTATGGTGGTTGTTCTTTTGTTTGATTATGACAATTTCTCTGTTTTCTGATTGGCAATTGCATTTCGTAGTCCACAATTGAATGACAGACAGCCAATAATACATTACCCTCTGTCCGATTTGAATTTGCGAATTCATAATTTTGAATTATATTATGTACATTTTATGTTATCTTTTTCTCACATTTTAGTGGGAAAACTACTTTGGATTAAATTATCCCGTGTATCAGTGAGGTCAATCAGAAAATTATCAAGGTGGACACATTTCCTATACAAAAATAAAAAGTATTGCAACAAAAGTAAACGTTGTACTCCCTCAGTTCCTTGTTTCTCGATAATTAAAATACTTTTTGGGTAAATAAAGTAAAGAAGATGAAAAGAGAGATAGGGTAAGACAAAACGCTATTTTTTTTGTCAATATTAAAAATGACTTAATTATATTAAAATTCTTAAAATTATAAAAAGAACTCAATTATTAAAAAATTCTTAAAATTATAAAAAAAGAACTCAATTAATAAGAAACATAGAGAGTATATCAGTGGAATATGTAGTATGATGATTAAGTTAATGAAGAGGGAGAAATATTATATTTGTCTCCATTAAAAATAAATTTTTTTGGTTGTCCCATAAAAAAATAAAATGGTTTTTAAATGAAAAATAATCATTATTTCTACTAACACTCCGTCTCATTATTAAGTGTCACATTTAGCTATGAGCAACGAGTTTTAAGAAGATATAGAAGAAGGATGTGGGTTGAATTAAGTTAGTGATTATGTGTCCCACTTATATATTGATATATAGTTTTATAATAAAATGGAGTAGATTGGTTGGTGGAAGGTGTGGTCTACTTACCATTTAAGGTAAAAGTGAAATGTGACTGTTATTGTGGGACGGAGGTAGTATTTTTTTTCTCTCTCTTACTTTATTCTATCTTCACTAACTCACAAAAAATACTACTCCCTCTGTCCGCGAATAGGAGTCTCGTTTTTCCATTTTAGTCCGTCAGGGAATAGGAGTCCCAGATCACTTTTACTATAAATTGTAATAGAGTGTCACATTCCACCAACTCATTCCACTCACATTTCATTTAAAACTATTATATATATAAGTAAGACCCCTATTCCACTAACTTTTTTCTACCCACTTTTTTTAAAATTCTTAAAACCTGTGCCGCCCATAAATGAGACTCCTAATGGAGGACGGAGGAAGTACATAAAATCATGCGTAGTAAAATAGACGTTTCATATTTAATGGGACATGATAGAATAATTGTTTAGATCAAAAGTAGCAAAACAAATTCAAAAGGGATGAGGCATTTTAGTCTTGTAGAGAGAGAAGCGAATTGAAGAGGGGATAATGTTGAGTGACATTAACATCAAGCTTCGACATCGACAACATATATCCGTACATGTTACACGCGTCAGTGTGTGGTGGGATGGACCACAAAGAGAGCGGGGACCGCATGAAAGCACGCGCCACCGAAAACTTGCCTTTAGTAGAAATGCCTATTCCTCTAGCTGAGCTCTGCTGCGGAGGAGGCGCCGGCACTGCCACGCTATAAATATTGAGCCCACTCACACTCAGTTGCTTGGTCCCTGCCCTACTGCCTTCTACAGTTCTACTTGTTCCATTTCAAACAAAAAAAACACCCGTCCATACGATAAATTGTTGTAATGCTATTTAGTCATTTGAAAAACAATCTGATTAACTCATCTGAAAGAAACTAATTGGGCTCGCCCTTTTCTGGAATGTCTTAGTACTTCCTCCGTCCGTCATTACGACTTTCATTTGAGTTCGGCACAAATTTTAAGAAATACAAAGAAAAGTTAATGAAAAAAAAATAGTGAAACATGAGACTTATTTTTTATATTATTGAGGAGAATGAATAGTGCAAAGTATTGTAAAAGTAAATCGGAACTCCTAATGACGGACGGATTAAAATGGTCAATCAGGGCTTCTAATGGTGAACGGAGGGAGTAACAATTTGAATATATAATTAAAAATTGTATATATTTGGGTGTGCTGGTCCCTTTGTTCTTTGTTAACTAAGTTGTTTTTTCTGTCACCGAGAATAAGAAAAAAAAATATTTAGTATGTTTGTAAAAAAAATGACTCAATTATCCAAAACATCCTAAATGAGAAAAAAGATTCAATTAAAAAGAAATGAAGAGATTACTTGTTAAGAGCTCGAAAATGCATAATTCCGAATTCAACAATAGTGACATGAATTCAACTATAACAATTTCTTTATGCATATAATTCGAGGGAGTGATTCAGTTGATAACTTTATCAATTAGAAATACAAAATAAATCAGTGGGGGGCACAAATCATATTAATTGAAACAACGGATATATTTTATTTTCTAAATACTGATATATTTTGTGTTGCTAATGATTAGGTTTTAAAGTTCTACTCCCTTCGTCTCAAGGAAGATAGACCCTTTTATTGGGCGGCATGAGATTTTATGCAACTTTATTTTGTGTGTTAAGTGGAGAGAGAAAAATAAGAGAGAGGAAATAAAGTAGAGATAAAAGGTGTTTTCATTTTTAGTAATAAGTCATTTTGATTGGGACAAACCAGAAAGTAAAGTGAGTAATCTTCAATGGGAAAGAGGGAGTATAAGATAGGTATAAAATGACTCATGCTCTATCTATAATTCAAATATCAAAGGATGAAGCGTGTACAACTATCTCAAAATAAAATAGGCCATGATTTATGAGTATTATAACTAATGTCTTTTTGTATCTAAATAGTACTTGTGTTTTTATACATTTTTAGTTTATACCATAAAATTAGTCTGTTTATTTTTCTAGTATTTTTTTATGAGGTGAATTTCATTATTGACTAGCATGATTTTAATTATTTTTTCTTTTATCTCTTACTGATCAATTTAGTACTAATAAAATTGGTGATTTCTATTTCTATAGAAAGGGGAGAGTAGTATTATATAATAAACTATAAATGTTAATAAACTCTAATTATAATATTAATATTATAATACTCCATACTGACTTATCTTGTAACAAGATTAGTTGCTCTTACTGCAGGTTCGTCAATTGGCTGATTTTGTATACAAATTACAATTATTGAGTACAAAGAAAACTGTAGCTATTTGTCTTTTCTCTTTATTCAATTTTAGGCATCAGAGCATCCGCAGCGGTGCTCGCAAGTGGAAGAATTGTCCGACTGCTTGGAGGGGGCAATACTTAAGCGGCCACAAAGGCGGAGGCCCAACGCTTATCCTTCAAGCGGTCGCCGACTATCGCCTATTGATTTGGCATGCATATTTCGGTGTTGCCGGATCCAACAACGACTTGAACGTGCTCTATTCTTTACCACTCTTCAATGATGTTTTGAATGGTGTAACACCGGCGATCGACTTCACCGTCAACGGAAATGCATACCACATGGGTTACTATCTCGCCGATGGTATCTACCAAAGGTGGTCTACTTTCGTGAAGACGTTCAGCAATCCGCAAGACCCGAGACAGGTTCTTTTTGCGCAGCGTCAAGAGTCTGCTCGGAAAGACGTCGAAAGAGCTTTTGGGGTCCTTCAAGCCCGATTCAACATTGTGAAGGCCCCGTCTCGGCTGTGGTACGTTAAGAATATCGCCGACATCATATACACGTGTATTATCTTGCACAACATGATTATAGCTGAAGAAGGGCCGAGGACGACTAACTTTTACGACGAGGATGAAGCCGGAAGCTCAACCGCGAGGTCTCCCCTCGCCGAGGTGTGCATACGACGGTGGGCGAGATGATAGAAACAAGACACACAATGCACGATACCAGAACCCACACTGAGCTACAAGAAGACCTAATCAAACACATTTGGGAGAAATTCGGCCACAAGTAGTGTGTTTTTTTTAATATTATGAATTTAATTATGTAATTTTTAATTTTTAGGATTTTAATTATATAATTTTTAATTTTTAGGATTTTAATTATTTAATTTTTAATTTTTTAGTAATTTGTAATTGTATCGGATATTTTTAATGCATTTTAATATTGTGGAAATGTTTTTAGTAATTGAAGTATTTAAATTAAATAATGGAATGGTGAGACCCTTGAGCATGTCCTTGCGAAAGAACATGGATGTGGGTGTTATGCTCTTGGGGAAGAGCAGAGAGTAAAAAAGTAATACAAGTGGGTCCGGGCCCACATCAATACTCTTTGACAAGAGCACGGATGTGAATACTCTCATGCTAGTTACTTTAATTTAGACATTTGAAATAAGTTTTGACAACATTATTGAAGTGAACATTAACTTAGAATGAAAAGACATGCGTGCGCACAGAGAGAATTTTGAAATCTTCACCTCCAGGCATCAAAGTATTTTATTATGAAAAGTGATAGTAGTACATTAGTAAGATCCATACATCTAAATTCGAGGGCATGCACATATACACAATAATTTTTATCATGCGCGCCTATTTGATTTCTACAATTATCCATATCTTGAAAATGATTAAAATCTTTTCATTAGTAGTAGTAAATGTTACTAGGGGCGTTCGGTTTCTCTCGGCTAGCAAGATTATTTCTCTCGGTTTTTAAGATTATATCCATATTAAATTTGTATTATGTTTGGTTCATTAAATTGAAACTCATGACTTAATAATTAGTCATAGTCAACCTCCTCCTAATAAATAATCTCATAACTTAATTCTAGATTATATCTTGCTACTATTTTATCTAGAAAACCGGCACTACTTAATACTACTAAGATGTCATTCAATTAGTCATCTGACATCTTTTTTTACAGCTCTACTTTGACAATTTTAATTGCAGAAAACTATCTTTCAATGATATTTGGGAGGTAGACCTAGCCATAGGGATAAAGAGATAAATATAGTTCAGAAATCAGAAGGGATAGAGATGAGAAGGCGATTGCACTTTTAAAGTTGAAGATGTACTATCTAAGCTAGGGCTAAGTGTTAGGCCAATATCTAAAAACGAATCGAGCCTTGTTGTAATAAAAGAAACAATCTTATCAATACTAAGTGAGCATTATTAGCATTCTTGACTTAGTTGTAATAAAAGCAACATCTTATCGAAACTAAGTTGGTACTTTTAATAAGAAATATTTGCGCCTAATATTATGAAATTTTCTGAAATTTGTATTTTTTCAATAAGTTTTAATATGACATATAATATTACGAACTTAATAGTTATTGAATTTGTTCCATCAACAATAAAATCTAGCTACATTTCATTTCTTATTACATTAAGATATGGTTACCATTGAAAATTGATAGTGAAGTTCCTAAAAGTCAGATATGGTTACTATTCATTTTAATTTAGTTGGATTTTGTCGCCGATGGAAAAATTCAACCACTATTTAAGTTCGGTATATTATACGTCAAGTTCAAAATTCATGGGAATTTTTTTTAAAGTTTCGTGATATTAGAGCATCTACAACCATTAACACTAAACTCAAATTCATCATTTTAGTGTAAATGTTAAATCAAATATGTTATTACTCCAACTATTTACACTAACTCCAAACTTAAAATATTCTCAATATTATGCTTTTTTTACTCACAAAATTTGAAAAAAGAATTTATTTTATTTTAGTGTACACCTAAAAATAAATATTCTTTATTCAAAAAACAAAAATGAAATTAATTTTGAAACAATATTAAAATTAATTACCTACCTCATTTTAGATATTAATGTATCTTTGAAAATAAAAATGATATTAGAGGCCGATATTCCTTTTCATACCAACCACGTCTTATCAATGGTTGATAAAATCTTCATTAGATGAGAATCAATTAATACTATAATTGTATAACATTATTTATTTACCACATCTTATCAATGGTTGATAAAATTTTAATTAGATGAGAATCAATTAAAAATTAATACTATAATTGTATAACATTATTTAATTATATGCATATTTTATTCAATCGTTTATATTTCACTTAAAATCAATTCTCCATGCGAGAATTTGACTTAATAACTCATATTTGGTGAATATTTTAGATGGAAATAAATATTCATGTTAAAATATATACACATTTTGGTTCCACTGTTAATATATACGCATAGTGCACTCTTAATTGTGCTTAATAGTGCTGATATCTTGATTACTACTCCCTTCATTCCATTCATTCCATAAGAATATACACTTTGAGTTTGACATATATTTTAATACACAATTGGTAAGTATGAAAGAGGTAGGGAAAAAAATTAGTTAAAGTATTGTTAGTGGAAAATGGACTTCACCTCATTAGAGAGGAGAAAATTTCCAAAATTAGAAAGTGCATATTCTTTTGGGACGGGCTAAAAAGAAAACAGTGCATATTCTTATGGGACGGAGGGAGTAGTAATTTCTAAATAGTATGATGTCAGATTTGTTATTGTATTTGAATTGTGTGGCGGAAAGTAGTTTGATGATATCCCCAAGAGATGTTCGAGAAAAAATATTATTCAAAGCCCGTCCGATTTGGATTTTTTCCAAGAATAATAATAGGTAAATGTATTACTTTCACATATACATCTCAAACTGAACAAACTCTTGGAAATAAGATATTAATTAATAAAAAGTCCATAACAGACAACTTAATTAGTGGTTATTGACCTCTTAAGCGCATGAAATATTATAAATCAAAATGGAACTCAATTGCTTGTAATTTTTGGGAATGGACGAGATGTCAATATTATTTTTTATATTGATATAAAATAATATTCTATTTTGATGCATATTAAATTATGAGTTAATTAATTTAATTAGCACATGTCCAACGGGTTAGCCGAAGTCTTTTCTTCCATGGATTCCTTACCTAGCCCATTAATATAACTCTATAAATAGGGATGTGAAAGCTGCTTTTTAAGACTCTCTAAGTAGATTACGTACAGATTGAAACAGATAGGGTTCACGTACTTGATCAAGATAAAACTATCAATGGATCAGACAGGCTACTAACTAGTCGTTGGGCGTGCAAACTGAGAGACTTAGGGCTTTCAAGACCTTAACCCACAATACTATAAACTAGTAAAGGGAAGTAAGGGTCGATCCCATAGAGACGGAGACGTGTCGAGTTGTGTTTGGGAAATTTGGGAAAATTTGGTTGCTGTCACGCTTCACAGTAGGTTAAGTTTAATCTAGGTAATTGAACTGATCAAGTCTGAAAATCTAATGGATCAACTAAACTAAACGAAGACAAAACGAAGACATATTAAACTAATCAACTGGACTGACACTCTAAAAGTATTTCTGCAAAAGTAAAACGGGACCACTGACTCAAAACATGCGCACTACAATAAAGCTGAAATGATAGAAAAGGTGACAAAGATGGTTATACTAACGAACTACGACCTTCTTCTTCTGCAATCAACCAAAAGTAAATTAACTAAGCAACAACTACAAATCTGATAGAGTACTTAGCATAAAACAGGAAATACGACTAATCCTGTCACGACCGCCCATACCAGGGGTATCACAAACGCGGCGATCGTGACCGACATGCATGGACAACAATTTAAAAGAACAACTTAAGACTTAAAGAAAGAAAACAACTTAGTTTAAAGAAGGTTAAGGTCATTTTTTTTTGAAAAGACGTAAAGAAACATACTTTTAAAAAGGGCACCGGAAAAATTTGACTTAAGAAATACAACTATATATAAAAAAAAACTAAGGTAAAACGAACATTTAACTTAAATCTCGGAAAACACCATTTTCAGAAAGACAACGTAAACACTCGTTTAAACCTAACACCACCATACATGTTCAAACATAACACGAAAAGATTAAGGTCTTAAGACATAATTTAAAACATAGCAGCGGATAAATAAGGTTCAGGGAGAGTCAAGGATCACGCCTATGTATGACGACACAACGTATCCTAGGGTCTTTAGCCAGCTCAACATCCACCGCAATATCCCGCTCAACCTGCAAATAAGAAAAATAATATGCACGGCTGAGTACTTGTTGTACTCAATGGGCTCATGCCGAAAACATTTTATAACAGTTATGTCATCCATACAGGTGAACTCGAGTTTTTACGTTTATTTAAGAAATATCACGAGTATCACAAAAACACTTTTCACAGACCGGCCGGTCAAAACAATCTCCCCACTTTCTCATCAATCAATCAATCACATCCTCTTACCATGGTGCGACGAAAGTGTGGCCACACTATTCGCCCACGAGACCGGCCGACTAGCAAGGACGGCTCACGATCCCCTCTGTGTACACAGCCTGATAGGGTTTGCGGCCCTACTCAGACCCGAATTCGTTTATCATAGCCCTATAGCCTAATGGAGCGAACTCACAAACTAGGCATCAAGCACAATCTCAACATAGCCCTATAGCCTAACGGAGCAAGCTCAAACGAACTAGGCATCAGGCAAAAATCTCAACATCAAAACAATCACGGCATGACATAACACTTTAAACCACCCTTATAACACCACATCATATTTTCGGAAAAATAAAGAGGTTTGAAAAGAAAGTCCACCTCGTTCGCTTAACAATTCACAATCCAACTTATGGCAACTCTCGTTCCTCGAGTTCACGAATACAATCACCCTTGTCAACGACAACACAAGTCAGCCTTCCACAGAATCATATTACCATGCATGTCCTATCGTTTCTCTCTCATCGTTTTTCTCAATTTACCCAACCCAATGTTCGTCACAAAGATGGAAAAACACACCATAATATATTTCGACGTATCTCACGCGATCACATCATTAAACACGTTCCTTGGATATACATGCATCATATAATACTTTTAAACTTGAAAATAAATATCCTTTTATCAAAGCAGAAAACTGGCAGAACTGCGCGATCGTTTTATAAAAATCACTAAAAATTCACCCGACCTCATATGAAGCTACATTTTGGTCACAACACAGAATACACATTCAAGTTCATCCTGAAAAATTTTCACACTGAAATCACGTCGTTTAGTCAGTCAAATCAATAATTAAACTCTCTGGTCGGAACATAAAATTTCTAACCGCACTGCGCAGTTCATTTGAAAACTTTACCATAAATTCATCCAATGCCTAAAAAGGCTGACAATTTTACACGACTTAGAAGACACTTCAAATTTTCATATAGTTCAAGAATCACATCAATCGGAGGTCTTTTGGTCAGTCAAAAAGAAAACGAAACATTCTTGGCGAGAACACAGGTTTCTGGCAGATTTGCGCAGTCAACTTCAAAAATTTATTAAAAATTCATTTTTCGTCAAAAGGGGCTGAAATTCACACACAACACAGAAAACACCTTGAAGTTTACTCAGTTAAAATTTCATATCAAAATTAGTTCGTTTGATGAGTCAATTACAGATCAGAAGCTACTAGTCGTGCACCACAGATTTCAGGTTCATAGTTTCGAAAATAGGGTTTTCATCTTCCATCAAACAAACACCAACCTTTCATGCTGGAAAACACATAATCATGCTTAAAAGGTTCTCATAATCATGTTTGCCCATAAACTCACATCATTCACCAAAGATTCAAATCAAACTTCACAAAATTGCGCTCAAAACGCATACATAAATGCAAACACAAATTCCCCACCGATTAAAACCTTAGATTTAAAATCCCTACACTCACTAGATGCATGAGGGAGTCGAAAGAATGTTTGGATGGAGAGGAATGAAGAATAGAGGTTTGATTGTACCTTTCTTGAACGAAACAATCGGTAGAAACGAATATAACTCTTGATTCTTCAACAAACTCTTGGCGAATCGAAAGGATCTTGAGTAGAGTAGAAAAACAAGTGTGGGAGAAGATGGAGCAAGGGGAGGGGCGTGTGATTTGAGAGGGAGGCGTGTGAGATGGGTTTAGGGTTAGGTTTTTGGTTTTTATTTATAGAGTTAGGAAATAATATATCCCACAATTAATTGAAGATTTGGGAGAATAAATCAAATAAAGATTTGAGAGATTTGGGGGGGGGAGGCGTGAGTTATGGGAGAAATAAGGGGAGGATTTTTGAAAATCATAGCTATTTAATTAGCTTATGATTTAATTTGGTATTTCACGGAGTAGAATAAAATAATACGGAGTAGAGAAATTTGTAAAATCCTCCAAAAATAATGAGAAGTAGGCGTGTGGTTTAAGGTTCCTCCTACCAGAAAAATTTCCTAATCTTTAATAGAATAAAGTAAGGCAAGATTGGCTAGAATATTCCAATTCATTCATGGAAAGAAATAAGTAAGAAATCAATTATAGAATACTTAATTTCTCCTTCTCCAAAAATAGAAGATTTCGAAAATCATGGAAAAATAAATAAGAATATTTTGGTTTTGGATTTAATTTGGATATAATATCCCAAAATAATTAAATAAATCCAAGAAAGAAGATATTACTTCCAATAAATAGAAATGCCGAAAAGAATTTGAATAAGGTAACTGACACAAATATGCATGATCCTATTTAATTAAATCCCGCCCATTGGAAAACATATCATATTATTCCACATAACTCTCAACCATTAATTTCACATCGTTAACACAACCTCATAGAAATCAATTTCCAAAAATGCATTTCCAAATCAACATCCACATTAATAAAACGAAAAATAAGCCATCAAATAAAAAAAAGTCAAAAAATTTTCCGGGGTGCTACAAAACCAGATCAGATCCATGCAATTCAAACGAAAAGGAAACAAATCGAAAGTAAACTGCTACTGCACCATGCAAACTGACATTTTCAACTAAGATCTAAACATAAACTAACTAAATCAGGCAGATCTAAACATCTTAACACGAATTGAAAAGCTATCTAGACGGTCAGCGAAAATCAAATAGAACTAAATCTAGACAAAGCAAACTCCAACTCAGAAAATATCAGATCCAAACCAACGTGCATTAAAAACTCCATTTCATAAACAACTTCAACAATTCCAGCTCAAATCTAAAATTCAAACGACAAACTCGAAGATCGAACGATAAAAACTACTTGCATACGAATTAAGTAAGATCGAAACTCAAAAACAACAGTAGATTCAGATTTTAAGCGAGAACTAAAGTTGAAAAACTAAGTAAACAATGTATCAACCCCTCGGGATGTAGGAAAACATAAGCGAGCAAAAGTTTCTTTTAAAATTAAAAGCTCCATTCTTCTTTGGCGAGGAAGAAGAGAGGGATGTAGTGGTAGAACTTCTCCTTCAGATGCTACTATCCTCCATGCTTCATGCTAGCTTGCCGTATGAGATGTGGTAAACTTTTGATGTGTGTGAATCCCCCTCGTGTGTGCATTCCTTCCACTATTTATAGAATGGCTTAGGGCACAAATCCCTAGGGTAAGCTCCTTATGATTTGGCATAAATGCCCTTGCATGAGAAGACATTCTTCTTTCTCTCTCCTATGACTCATCCTTTGTTGCTTCCTAATTCCATCTTGTCTTGATCAACTCGTTCAGCTGCTAGATCTAGTCTCTCCGTCTGCCTTCGCTTGATCAGTTTGCTTCAATTCTAGGCAATTTTCCGCTTCTTTTCCCAACTGATCAAGTTGCTCCAATGCTTAGCCGTTCTCATGCTTTTCAACTCCTGCACACCTAATTTCACTACTTTTTTCAACATTAATGACGTGATTAGTGTAATAACCAACATTAAACCAAGCTTGAAACTAGCCTTATCAAACTGCTCACACTTAAACCATGCTTGTCCTCAAGTATGAGAGAACAAAAAGAAAAAGGGGCAAGTTACATGCATGGTTCCCTCGACCGACACTAAGAAAACCAACACCCTAGACTGACTCGACAAACATTAATTCAAATAGACTCTTAACATACACAAGAAAACACTCAAAACAAATATTCACATCTTCATGTTTGAAACTGACTGAACTTCCGGCTACATTCCCCACAAGCTTAAGGTCATTCCAATTATTTTACAGTCTCAAATTCCTCCATCCTCTTTGTTCAATCTGATCAACCTATCAGTTTATGAAGATAGCCCCTACTCTAGCCAACTGTTGGATTTACTCGGTCACTCATTCCTCACCAGAAATGTTAGGACCATTCTCTCATCTATTAGCATAAGCTAGTTCCTTAAGTTCTTTCTTAAGGTTGTAATGGAGCCAGGGTTGTCGTATATATAGGTGAGAGTCCTATGGGTTCTAAGTTCAAATTTTAGATAAAACTATAAAGGACATGTGAACTTAGGGACAAAACTGGAACAACCTCCCTATGTACAACTCAAAAATTTCCCAACCTTGAAAAGTATCCCTTGGCCATTTTGGCCTTATTCATTTAACCTTTTTCATAGGGTCAGGTTACATTATTTCCTACACTGCCTATATTTTCTTATATACTCTCTCTCTCTTTTTTCCAAAGACTATACATGTATTTTTCTATTTTCTTGCCAGCTTGGCTGTAACTCTTCCTTTACTATCCCCTTCTATCTCAGTTGGTTAGTTGTTCCATTCCATCCCCTTACTCACATGACATGGAGGCTCATGGTTTCAAAAGAAGGATGAATTTAAATGTAGGCTCAAAATAGGGTTACTAGGGGGTGCTCTTACGATGAGGCATGTTCATATGGTTAGAAAGAATTGAGCTCAACTGGTTATTCCTATTACCTTTAGTCCTCACTAGCCTATGTCATTTCCCTCTCATCATCAAGCGGCAACCACTCTTTTTCTGTATAGTAGAAATTGTTCTACTCTGGCTTCTAACTCACATTTTAGAGGGCTTCACAGTTGGCTAAAAATCTGGGCTTTTCCATCGTCCTCACTTCATTCAGACTGACTTCAACTTACTTTTAGAATGAGGGGTCTCACAATTCAACATGCACTTTCTTCTTCATTCACTCTCACTAAGAGTTTTACGCCTTCTATTGTTGCCAGTTCATTCATGTTTTCCTAACACAACTTGGACAAATACATAAACTGATTCGACATGCTTCGCTCAAATGACTTACTATCCTACCAACTGACCTATCAACTGATCAATTTATGATTCAACATGCTTCGCTCAAATGATTCAGATGATTAACAGGTTCAATTGACAAATATAATTAAGTCAAGTCATGCTTCTGTCCACATACTCCACACTACTCCCCCTCTCTCACTTTATCTTAGCTTGCCCTCAAACTAGCACGATAAAGTGGAAAAAAGTAGTAAGTGTTGCAACTTCAAAACTCTCAAAACATGAAAAACCATATTATCAGATAAACAATTTCTCACACTTAGACCAAACATCGAGCTAAGAGGGAGAAGACATCAATCACAAACCAAAAAGACATATAAACAAGGTACAAACTTCTCACGCTTAGACTGGGCACCATGCTAAGTGTGATGAAGATACTCAAGAAAAACAGACACATATACAAAAATTAAAAGCAAAAACTACAATACTTGGTCGGGAGGGGGGGTCATTTCTTTGGCTGACTCTTCCTAGAGTCAATAGTCTTGGGGTCTGATTCATCTCTTCCTTGTTGCCTTCTGCCGCCAACGCCTTGTGCTATGGATGAGGGTGCGCCTTGCCTTTGCGGGATAAGGTGTCTGGTCACCAGGGCCACCATTTGCTGGATCGCGCTTACCGCTACCCTCATCTCCCCTTGCTGGTTCATTTGCACCTCTGTCTGGGCAGTTAGCAAATGTGTCTGGGCAAATAGCAACTTTGTCTGCTCATCAGTATTTAGGGCTATTCTCTCGACCAACCCTTCCATTCTAGCCCTCCACTTGTCCAGATGTTCCACTAGCTCCACGAGCTCAGCAGGCGTAGCAGACGTAGCAGCCTTGGTCAGTGTTTTTTTCTCGTTCTCAACCTCAACAACCTCCTCCAACTGAAATCCCGATTGAGTTACCTCATAGAAACGAAGCTTACCGCCTCTCCATTCCAGGATGCCCACACTGGTGAAGAACTTTGTATCAAATTGCTTTGGGTTCGGGCAGTAGGTTATCCTGGGTATTCTTTTTTCTATAGTCATTTCCACACAATTTCTGAAAAGGGCCCCCCAGTACATGACAGAAGTTCATATGTCGGGAAGCGCAGCTGGCGATAGCATGATAATTTCTAGCAACCCAATACCCCAAATGCACTTTCCTCTGCTCCATCATACACACAGGAAGTATAGCTCTGCTTTTGTAGCAGTGCTGGCGGTGTTGGCTTGGCCCAATAGATTGTAGCCTAAAAAGACTTGTGCCAAACGAAGAACGAGGTATTTGATGCAATCCGCTCTGGATGTTGTCGGTTGAAAATCTGCAGTGTGATGCACTTTTTATTAGCACTAAAAAACCTGCAAGTATACAGTGTATATATAGTATAGCTAATGGTCAGTACCAGATATCGAACAGAGGTAAAACAAACACAAATTGGCTATCCTCTACTAAGCTTCTTTCACTATTTGGAAAACCGAAAGTTTTGGAGATTTTGAAAACTAAAAACAGTTTGAAAGCAAGTAAACAACTAATTGCAAATAATTAAAGAGGCAAAAGTATGAGAGATAAGAGAATTCAAGGGTGTGTGTTTACAGTTATGGTTATACAACTTCCAACTACAATACCCTAGCACAGTTTATACTTCGATAGAACGAGTCACATAAGTTTTACCCATGCGGCACAAGCGTAGATTACTAATACTAGTGTTGTCAATCCTAGATCCGTAACTCCTAAAAGCTCCTAAGAACCTTGAAAAGTCCTCTCAATTAACAGTGCCATTTTAAGGGAAGCTAATTGTAGTGTCTACTAAGTGGATCTAACTCGCCAACCTCCTCTCACGATTATGTAGCAAGTTATATTAAATCATCACCGAATGTATCACTCAAACATGAAGTATTGTGGAACAACTTAGGGAAGAAACGAAGTAAAACAAAATGGATATTAAATAGCAAACGAAATTGTATAACCAAGTCGTTACTAACACATCCCTAGAATCCTATGAATTTAGTTACACATAATTGAATAAGCTAAAAACATAGAATGAAGGGAAAACATAGTGAACATAAGAACTAAAGCAATAAAACCCAAAGGTTGAACCTTGTAGCCTTGATATTCTCTTGATTCCTTCTTCAACCTCTTGCACAATGAAGAACTCTCTTAATTTTATGCTCTAGAATTATATGGCAAACAGAAGATGATAATGAAGAGGTTTTAGGGGGTATTTAATGAGGGAAAATCGAGCTCCATCAAATAAGACAAAAAGTGGCTAAGTTTGGTAAATCTTGGAGAGAAAGTAGGTCAAATTCATGCGCCGCATTTTTGCACGGGCCGCTGCAACTTGGCCAGCGGTCGCTGCACATTGATCCGTAGCCTCTGCCTCTTGGATAGCGGTCGCTACACTGTGTTGCAGCGGTCGTTGTGAATATTCCAGGAGCTTCGGAAAGTCTTCGAGCGGTCGCTG